>NC_137193.1:13970635-14000635 GCF_960531495.2 Zeus faber
TTACGAATTTGGTCTGGAGTCTGTATAGATCCATTGAACCATGGAAGCCACACACGGCACGGTGTAATAAAATACATGACGTGTGGGAAGGGTTTTTTCCCTGACATTTACACAGCGTCAAAGAGCTGCAGTAATTGTATTCATCTTATTTCTGCTCCTGGGAGGAAAAAAAACACCTTTTGATGAATTCAAATTCGAAAGGAAATTCAACCCATGAAAGGAAACTCGACCCAAGCAGGGGGTGGACAGCTGCCCTTCTTCTCTCATGGCCAAAAAAAAACCCCCACTTTTCTATCATTGAGTAAAGCAGCGTACCTGTCTGCAAAACATAAAACAAGCCAGTTTAGCAATATTAAAATGATGACATAATGATGATGATAATAATAATGTTTCCTCCGGCCAGCATTACATCTAGCACAGTGCCGAAAAAATAACAAATGGCTGCAGGAAACAGTCAGTAATGGAACATCCCTCTCTGTATGTATATAAATAGACTTATTACTGAGAAAATGAAGACATTTAGAATTTCATCTCCGAGGAAACCTGACAGGTGGACTTTCTGAAGAGTCATAGTAAATGCACCAATGCACCAGTCACATGATGCTTTAACCGTCGCCGTTGGCAACCAGATGCTCAGAGTCTCATAATGTCCACTAGTTTTTACAAGGAAAGGAGCTATGGAAGCCAAAAGTCAGAAAATAAAGGAACGCCGCCACGGGCCTACCGGCCCTTGAGAACGACACTGGCTCCACTGCAGCCATTTTGAAACCCCTGCGCTGCCAGAAAAAGGAAGGAGGCAGCGTTTCCTAGCAGCTTCTCTGGGGCCAGGGGTTTCAGAAAGTAATAAAGAGAAGAGCGCTCTCCTCCTGCGGTGCCTCGGCTTTCATTAGAGTCACAAAGTGGAGGGGAGACGAGCTGCGTCGCATCCAGTTTGAAGTGAATAAAGAGGGGAGGATGAGTCATTACTCCATCGCTCCCACACCGGGCTCCACCGCCCACCTGTCTGTCTGTGCGAGAAGTGACAGACAGACAACATTCATTATTTAGGGACCCGGAAAAACAGAGGAGCACTAAAATTATTGCTGTGATGCCAGGATTACCGTTCCATAAATAAGGCTCTGAAAAGTGACATTACACACTAAACCAGGTGACCACGGTGGAAAGCCTTAGCTCAGTGCTCCTCAAACTTTTTAAAAAGTGACAATCGATCGCTACCCAATTAACCATGGAACCTGAGATTGAACAGAGAATTCAGGTGTAAATCAATATTTCTGACACACTTTTCTGGGTTTGTCATGGAGACCTGGGAACCCTGACCGTGTTGAGTTTAGTTTTTGGGGCATTGCTACTGAAGAAGCACAGGCAGGTCCCAGAGAGCCAAAACTAGAGCAGCGTGTCGGAGAGCCACGCCCACAGCGACGGCCACCTCCAGCGGTGACGCTGCACCGCCTGCACCCGCACCAGCACCTGCACCAGCACCTGCACCTGCTGTGACTGAGTGAGACCAACACCCGTGGCCACGTTTACACCAAATGTTTTTTTCTTATGTCGGAGTGAAAGATGGGTGTCACCGAATGAAGTGTTATGCTTGCCGACAAAAAATAAAGTCTGGCTTTTCTTTTTTTTTTTTTGCCACAGCATTTATTTTTATTTTTACTTTTGATACTTAAGACCATTTAATGCCAGCGACTTTTCCTCAAGTAGTATTCAAATGAGTGACTTTCCCCTTTATCAGAGTAGTTATTTTAGTAAGATATCTTCTAGTCTATCAATCTCGTCGCTTTTCCAGTTCTTTTTCCACCCCAGTGCGATCGACACTTCCTTAGAGTCATGACACAACTTGGGTATGGTTGACCGTGTAAAACAAGGAACGTGACTCCCAGATTGATTACATCTCCCTGCAAAGTGTCAAAACACACTGCTTAAAAATTCTGGTTAATTTTCATTATATACTGTTTACTTTGCCGCGCCCTGCTGGACTTGAGGGTAACTGCATCTCGATAATGAAAGGTATGTAATGCAGGAATGTGTGACCTAGGCTGCAGAACCACAACTCATTACGTTCACCACGTGTTTGTTGCGTTATTCCATTTGCATTGCAATTTCTTCCGCAGAAGAGGAGAGCACTGAAATAGTGCAGTTAAAACTCTTCGGACATTATTAAAGGTCACACGTGGAAGGACGGGTGCAGGAGGAAGATCTGCTGCCTCCGGGTTTCCTTCTCTGACTCTGGGGAACTGACTGACAGATTTTGGTCATTTGCTCTCACATCATCCCCAGCGATGTAGCGAGCTGATCTAATACCTGCTGTGGGAGCGAAACCGCCGCTGCTATTGGAAATGTATTAAAAAAAAAAAAAAGAAAAATTAAGAAGAACGTCAGGAATCCTGCCGGCGTCAGCGCTTTCAGGCTCCTTTCCCACAGCTCCGCCTTGGCCCGGCGCCGGGGACGATAAAACCAGCGCAAGTACTCGCTCTTGTCGGCTGCATAATACAGGCCTGAATTTCAAACAGCAGAATGAGTCAAATGGAAAAACAAAACCTTGATATATTTGTTGTGTTTCAATTTTTTTTTTATCCCCACTTTCAAGACTAATGAGATAATTAATGAATTTATTTATTAATGAATTAAAAAAAATTGTATGTACATACATATTTTAAAGCTCTCCGGGCGCTTTCAAATGTGCCCTCCAGCTGCCCGCTTTCGGAAGCTTAGTCGGGAATCGAACCTACACGCCAGCGGGTTTACTCGTCGTGCAACACCTCTACTCTGATCATCTGATTAAAGGAACCTCTACGGTGACTTGGATGGGAAAAAGTGCGACTTGAACCTGTGACAGCAGCACTGAACCGTCACGCCACGAGGTCAACCTCACACTGGGCCATGTTCTCCGGGCGATTATTAATGTGCCCTCGGGCTGCCGGCTTTCAAAAGCTCACTCGGGAATCAAACCCTAAAGTTCACATCCAGCACCATCAAGACTTTTCAAGAGCTGGTGGTACTCCCATCATCTGAAGAAGAAGTCTGCGGCGACGTGGATGGAAAAACTGGCACTTGAGCGCTGAGAGGCAGCATCGGAACCTGTCGCCACACAGCTTCCTGCTGAGAAGATCTTCACTGGTTCCAACCCATGGTCTCGTGCTCACTGTGCATCAGTTTATCACACTAAGCGTAAACACAATGAGCCACATGTGTTGCAGGAGCTCCAATAAATATTTTGGTAAATTGATTACTACTGTAGTTAAAATGATGACTCTGGATCCCAGAACTAAATCTGATCAAATGGAAAATGTATGCATGTATGTACAGTATGTATGGATGTCTCTACAGTTTGTATGTATGTATGTATGTATGTGTGTACAGTTAGTACAGTATGTATGTACACTATGTATGTACACTATGTATTTATGTATCAATGTGTGTATGGACAGTATGTATTTAAGTACAGTATGACAGTATGTATGCATGTATGCAAGTGTGTATGTATGTATAGTATGTATGTATGTATGTATGTACAGCATGTATGTACAGTACACATGTACATGATGTATGAACTGCACATATGTACAGTATGAGAGTACAGTATTATGTATGTATGTATGTATGTATGTATGTATGTATGCATGTACTGTGTATATGCATGTATAAACAGTATGTATGTACAATATGTATGTATTTAAGAACAGTCATACAGTATGTATGTACAGCATGTATGTATTCACAGTTATGTATGTATGTATGTATGTATGAATGTATGTACATCATGTATGTATGTACAGTTTGTATGAACCGTATCTTTGTATGGTATGTATGTATGCATGTACAGTGTGTAGATATGAACAGAATGTATGTATAATATGTATGTGTATGTACAATATATATGGATGTAAGAACATTATTACAGTATGTATGTACAGCATGTATGTATGTACAGTATGCATGCATTTACAGCACATATGTATGTACAGTGTGTATGTATGTATGCATGCACAGTGTGTATGTATGCATGTACAGCATACATGTATTATGTATGTACAGCATGTATGTATGTACAGTGTGTATGCATGTACAGTTTGTATGTACAGTATGTATGTACAGTATGTATGTATGTTTGCATGTACAGTATGTGCAGTATGTATGTCAAGAATGTATGTGTGTATGTACTTGTAAGTATGTACTGTACATATGTATGTACTGTATGTATGCATGTATGTACAGTATGTATGCATGTATGTACATGATCAGGCACAAACAGAAGACAGCTCTGTTAAATAAAAAAAAAATCAAGAATCTAAAGTACAGTATGTATGCATGTATATATGTACTGTATGTATGTATGTATGTATGTACTGTATGTATGTATGTATATATGTATGTACTGTATGTATGTATGAACAGTATTATGTACTGTACAGTATCAGGCATAAACAGAAGACCGAGCTCTATTTAAAAAAAAAAAAAAAAACAAGAATCTACAGTATAGAAATGCATTGTTAAACAAAAAAGCTTGAAGGAGAGAGGATGAATAAAAACCAGTGCCAGGGTGGAGAACCTGAAGAAGGCATTCTGAGCCCAACCTCCACACCCAGTCCCATTCACGCTGCATCATGGGCGACTTTTGGGGAGGAAAAGGAGTTTAAAAATGTAAAAAGGTTCATTATTCTTAATTGTTATGTGACAAATTGGAATTTGAGAAACAATTTAAAGCAAAAAAGTTTAATAAATCCGTTATATCCATAATCAAGTACAATTATTACATATACATACATTACATGACACTTTATATTAATTATTATTATTATTTTAACAATTAATTAATAATTATTAAAGCCTAGTCTTCTTATTAAAAATATTACTATTACTACTATTTCTAATAGTATCACTATACACTATACTTCTATATTCTATGTAATATAAAGGGTTCATTCTGGCCATACAAAATGAAATTAAAGGACTTTGAAGTACTTTTTTAATAGAATTTTTCACAAAATCGTCACTGTATTACTTTTTAATATAATATTATCGTCTCATTGTCTATTATAGGTGTAAAGATAAACAAAGCCATGTCTTATCATACAAGATCTGACGTGAAATCCCTTGTGCTGATAATTACGATTTAGAGTTTCTTTGTAATCTCTGTGTAGAAGAAACCTGTAAACTGCCAAAACTGTTATAAAAGGAAAATAAAGGATATAGGAATACAATTTGGATAAATTACTTCCAAGTTCTGTAAATTGTCTCCTTGGAGCAGCTTGGAAATTAGCTGTAAATCACTTTTCATCCATTGACGCTTCAAATCCAGAAAAATCCAATTTACAGGAAACTGTGGATAGATGATGATCCTTATCACAAAATGCTTATTTGCTGAGGGCAAAATGTCACTGATTTCCTTTATATGAACTAAAATATATAAATTAATCAACTACAATATCAAATCACATATGAAAGTTTCACCATCTGATACACGTTAGACATATTTTAACAACACACGCTCCTATCACAACTAACGAAAACCTGACATTTACACATAAACGATTATGACAGATTCAAATAACTGTTGTTTAATGTGCAGCTTGTTATTCGTAATATTATATTGTTATGTTATGAGAGGTGTTTGAATAATTTAGCCAGGAGAGGCGGAGGCAAATGTCAGTGTGACTAAAAAGGAAAAAACTACTAAAAAACTCTAGAGAAAACCTTTTTGAGAATAAGAGCATGTAAAAAAACACATACACACATTACAATTGATATATATATATATATATTAATAATAATAATTGTATATTAGTATTTTAACATTTATTAATGTTAAAATAAGTTGTTAATAATATATATATATTTATAATATAATAATAATTGTATTTAATTTTATATTAGTATTTTAACATTTATTAATGTATTCATATTGATATTTCCATATTTATTATTTATATTTCAAAGTATACAACAACATACATTACAACAGAGATTTTTTTTTATGATTACAATGAACAACTTAGGAAATTATTCGGCACACTAGTGCGGAGAGTAAAAACTAAATAAAAGAAAACACAGGAGATGTGATTTTCCCCTCTCCCCCGACCTGTATGTTTGAAGGGCTCTACAACGACAGAGGTGGTGATGAGATATCAAGGAAGCTCTCTCTCTCTCTGTCCCTCCCTCCCTCCCTCCCTCCCGGCTGAGCTCCAGCTCCTCGCCGTGTGACCCACTTATGAGACGGGCGCTCTATTAAAACTTTCAGAGGCCGTGAGAGCCTCCACATTAAGGGGCGACACGCACTCCTTCACAGGGTGACGGAGGGGGGGGGGGGGGGGGGGAGGAGAGAGAGAGAGAGAGAGAGAGAGAGAGAGAGAGAGAGAGAGAGAGAGAGAGAGAGAGAGAGAGAGAGAGAGAGAGAGAGAGAGAGAGAGAGAGAGAGAGAGAGAGAGAGAGACGGAGGAGGCACCATCATCAGGGTCGACAGCACGGAGTAGGAGAGAGGAAGGGAACACTGAGATGGAGGTGATTTCATAGGCAATGCATTGTTCTTGTCATTCAGATCTGAACAGCAAAAATGTGGGCGCCCAGGGCCAAACTGCACATTACAATGAATATCTGAGTCCATGTTTCACAACCTTTTTTTCCTGCCACGGCACACTTTACACCATTAAATATTTCCACGGCACCATACCACAATCCTGTTAACCACTAAAAACGTCAAACAAATAAAAGCGGTATTATTATTATGCCCTCCTCCTACAAGGAGTCGAACTTTTCATCCCTACGTACCACTTCCGGTGTGAGACTCGTTCTGAAGTTGCTTTTCTGCTGGAACCGACACATTAGTACAGCCTTGCAATTTTGATGTTGAAACACAATGTGCTAGTTTGCATTATTTTTGGCATTATAAGTGGAATTTTGAAACGTTTTCCACTGCACACGATACTGCTCTAAGTGAATGAAAGCTGATCTCACTTCTAAACCGCATCAAGCTAAACATGACACCTTTCTTCACAATTTAAAGCAATATGACTTTTTATTTGAGCTGAATACAGTTTCCACATAGAAAAAAAAAAAGGGATAAAGATTTTTGCAAAAGTTTCAGATCCCTCCTGCATTATTCATTGTTACCTTTTAAAAAGAAGATTAATATTGCCCAGATTTAGGTGATTTACTCATTTGGGTCATTCCAGGGTTATCATTTATTCAATTTGTGCCAAAATACCTACTTCCAGAAACATCATAAGAACATGGAAGATAAACGGAACGGATGACGCAGAGCCAAAAGTCCGGAAGACCAAGAAATATTCCAGATAAAATCGGAAGAATCCGCTGCAAATCACTGCAAAAGACCTGGCGTGCACAAAGACAAATCCATTTTTATCCATTCTGCAACGTTGACTTCTCCGATGCACCGTGTGAAAAGGTAAAGAATGTACAGTATGATTTAGCAAGTTTGAATAGTCAATATACCTTGTCAATACACTGTACAGAATATCCAATGTGCCTCATCAGAGATCACGAGGCTGCACCGCCTTACTGCCTGAATGTCCTTTATTAACGGAGATGTGTATCACCTCTTACGTATGTGCTTTGTGGATTGAACAAGCCTCAGCTCCAAACTTTAAGGGGTTTTCGCTTACACAAAACCCGTTTGGACCGCACAGAACCAACCCGGTGCATGTCCAAGGTGATAATAAAAACGGTGACCCAAACCGGGTCCCGGGTCAGGTTCCGCTGGTCGGTAGCTGGTCCCGGACCCGGGAAGACCTCCACACCAGACTTCAATTCATCTTATAGTCAAGTGCATGCATTGTTGTGTTTATTATTGGTGCCGACACCAGCATTTTGACTTCCGCTGTGGATGAAGTCTGTGTATTGACGTGGATTGTTTGCTGTTTGCTAGAGCTGGATGATTAAGTATGAATTGCGAGTTGTTGGACAATGATGCTGCATAACTTAATGAAATTAATGTATTATATATATATATATATAATTCAATTATTTGAATTATTCACATGCATGTATATTGGGCGGTACCCCTCAAAGAAAATACGTTCCCATGCGCATGAACGTTCGTTTACATCACCCACTAAAGAGATTATCTTCACATAAACAGTAGCTGTCTTACCCTATAGTCTGTGGGCCAGTATTGATTTGATTGCTCTTCCGTGGTTAATGTTAATTCGGTAATGATCCTTACTCCCTGAAGTCAAGTAGCAGAAGTTAAACGACAGTTTTCAAATACTACTGGCCCTCTGTTGGGTGAACTAAATATGCAAGAATAGTTTTACATGTCCCTTTTGGTAAGGCTATTACAAGGCCGTTTATCCTTCGCTGGACAGGCTGCCAAATGTATTCATTTATTTTAAATCTTTTAAATAAATAAAGAAAATTGAATAAATAAATAAAATACAAGATTTAAATAAGCGAATTGGAAGACTTTCTGGACAAACTGCATTGCAATCAATCAACTGATAGAGCTGATTAATATCCAGCTGATCATACAGCTTTATAAATGCAAAATGGAGCACGAGCTGTGTTTATCTGCCCTTTCAGTGGAAAACTGTGGGAAGCCCGTGACTTTCACACGGATGGAAAATAACTAGAACACCGACAGCAGACAGGAGGGGGTAAAAAGAAAATGAGAATATAATAAATAATATATAGAAACTCACCTCTGCACCGTGAGACGGAGTGTTTTTCCTGAGGGCGGGGGACGGCTCGGCTGAGCACAGAGGAGTCACACGCCCGTTCTTCAGCTGCTCCCCCGTGGGTGACTTTGGTACAGTCCACACAGGAGCACCATCTGCGAGTGCAGAACGAAGCGGGGTAAGCACCTAGTCACTGGGCATCCAATCGTCGACTTCTGTCCTTATGAATCTGTTGTCTTCAATTGATAAATTGAATTATTTTGGAACAAAATCCTAAACATGAACTTACTTGATACTTCTTTCTGCAGTGTATTTAAATATGTTTCAGATTGGAAGACATCTAATATTAAATGAAGATAGCGGTCCAAACTTAGAGGCCCTATCTGATACACAGAGACAACAGGAAATTGTGTATGTGTGTGTGTGTGTGTGTGTGTGTGTGTGTGTGTGTGTTTCTCATTTTAAAATCGAATACTTCAGCAGCGTCTGCATAGAGCTGGCTGGAATAACAATGACGCACTTTGATTTAAGGCTCATAAATAAGAAAAATCACATTTACTGTGATACCGCCTGTGCCTCGTTTCAGACCCAATACACATATAACTGGAAACCTTAAAAATAATTCGGAGTAAATTCGGCTGTCAAGATGCTTCCAGTTGGACAGCCGTTTAAAAAAAAAAAAAAAAAAAATGAATTCTGTGATTATTATACATGACCTCAAACTACTTCTACTTTGAGGTCATGTAACTTTTACTAAGACTTCTACTTACAATGCTTAAATAATGGGATATTAAAATGCTGTGTCATTTAATAAGTAACAGGTAATGCCAGACGATGTGAAGGCCATTATCAGAATTAAACCTTGGGCGATTGAAAGTTAGGATCATGCGTTAATAATTTGGTGTTTCTCCTTCAAAATAAAATGTTCCTGCGGCGACAACTGCGGAACTGACTAATACCTGGATACCTACGATCCCATGGTTAACCTCTAATCTCATGCAATGGAAACGTGCAGTGCTCCAGTTATCTACATGTTGGCTTAGTGACTCACATCTCAGTGGTAATCTACATGGTATCCACGGAGGCAGCTGTCCGTCACAGCCTCCGGGACAGCTTTAATGTTTGGGTAACTAACACCTTGTCGGGCATTACCCCTTCACTTAAGAAACATACTCCTCTGTGTCTTGATTTGAAAGGTTTCTAATGCCCAGTTCGGGAGTGGATCCTGTTTCGATGAGTGTTATTAAGGACCCCCCCCCCCCCACCCTTCATGTTCTATCCCAGCACCCAAATTAGGTTAAAAGTCTAAAATGCCACCGTTCCAGTCCGTGAGATCCATTAGTGAGAAGCTGTGCAGCGAGAGAGGGATTGCGAGAGGCTTGGAGAGGAGCCCGCGGCTAAAACCACCCAGACAAAAAGCTGAGAGAGTAGCCCCAAGGCCAGGCCTCTGGTCTGGTCAGCACACGGTCTAACTGACAGGGACCTTTAGAGCGCTGTGCAGGATTGCCTGGAATTATGCCTGGAATTATACCTGGAAATGTGCCTTGCTTGAGGTACACAGGCGAGTTTGTTAAGGGATTTTTTTTTTTTCATGGATATTTACTCAGAGGCTGTGGGTACATGTCTGTGGGTATTAATGAGTAGTTCTATACTGTATCTAATGTCTTCTTATAAGTGAGAGTTTCTCCAGTCCAGTTTCGCAAATGTTAAAAACTGTAATTTTCCAAAACTACAGGTACATTATGCTAGATTAAGGTATTGCTGAATGATGTCAGAAATAGCACCAGAAGTAGAATGACTCAAAATGATCAAATGTGACTCAAGCCATTGGACAGGAGCATGCAGGTGAACGAAAATGTTGATGCAGACCAAACTGACTGGACATTCATGCAGTAAGTGCCTCCAATGGCTTTACCTTCCATTTCTGGGCTGTGACACCAACATAACCCGTTCTTCCTGTAAATATCGCTATACATCACTCTCTATCAGTCAATTTTTGTTGAGATGTTACGTGCCATTGACATTTCCACTCTGCTACACATGAAAGGAAGACTACTTTTTTGGCACGTAAAGCTGCTCCAGGAAGAAGAAGGGAAAAAAAGAAAAAACTGGCGACAAGCCAAATTCATTCCTTTATGGATTTTCATCTCCTTAAAGGAAAATCCTCTACATGTCGAGGGGGGTGGGGCCCTCAGCAAGCTGTTTATGGAAAGTGATGGAGAGAGTGGGGGTGGGGGGGGGGGGGGGGTTCCAAGAGAGTGTGAGCAAGCGGCCAAAAACCTTTCCTGTGATCGTCGCGCACCAAGCGGTCTGCTTTGGAAACGTAGTTATTTGGTGGGCGTTTACGAAACCCCTCGGCGTTCCAGTCGCATTGATCCGTTACGTTCCCTCTCATCAACAGGACAGGCTGAACCACTCGGCCCCCGTCGATGCTCCGTCTCTGTGCCATTCGGAGCCTGGTGTGACCACCGTGCTGGCGAAACTCAGTCCGACGTCATGCTCGGCTTGCTAGTGGAGTGTGAACTCGCCCATGCAGCGGCAGCACCACGCCAGGAATTGCCAAATCATCAAACCGACCAGCCACCCAACCAACCACTCAGCACGCCACCACCCCCTCCGCCTTTCATCAGCAGCATCCCGCCGGATGCTGCCCATGCCAGCGTGCCACCCTAACCAGCGCTCGGCCAAACCTAGCACACTGAAACGCGAGCCGCTGGGGTGTGGGGGTACAAGGGGGTACATGCCGGAAGCGGGGAGCGCCTGGACCCCCACAAGACTGGTCAGCCAGGCAGCGGAGGGAAAGAGGTTTGTACTTGCGGCCCGGCGGTCCCATTCCGCACCACCCCCTGTCTGACGCACAGGCACAGGGCAGGGCCACTGCTGACGCAAACGGGACAAAAGACCAACAAAGTGTGAGGATTACCTTCGATCCCAGACCCTGGAACCCTACACACCAAGAACCACTTGCAAGAGCCGCAGATATGAGTGCAACAACTGGTTCTGAATCAGACCGACTCCAGCCTGTTGGAAAACTCATTAATGGTCTTACCTCCACAATTTAAATTAAGAAAATGAATGACCCTAGAATAGTGAGAACAGTAAAGGGGAAGAACTATTCCTTCGCATTTGGTGGGCCCATGGCTGAAGGGGACACTAAATTGTGGAAGGGAGATCTCTCCTCCTATATTCAAATGTATTTTTAAATTTGTTTTTTTTGTATGACTAAGGGACAAAAGTTGGGGGAAGTGGTTAACTTGTTCATGTCTCATTAAATACGGGAGGCCATTTGGGAGTATAATTGAAAATTACGTCCGTGTAAATAAACAACACTTGACTTGGGATTAGACTGATGTGGAGTGGGGTTCATATTTGTTCAAGTTCATTCTTGACCGAACTCAGGGGTCTAACTTCTGTCTTTACGATGGTCCCCCTCCCACAGAATTCCTTGTTATTCTTGCCCAATTGAGGGCCAAATTTGCAAACATAGAAGCACCCTTAGCCTGCAAAAGGTTTGCCATGAAAGAGCTTTATTGGATCCATTTGGCAGAAAGAGTGCAGGACATGGTAGGTCGGTCTGACTTATAGGCACCAATGGAGATTTCTTTGGCAAGACTTCATCCATGAAGGGAAGTGCATAGACTTTGCGAATACGTTCTCTCTTTAACACATAATATACATGGCCCAAATCGTTTTTCTTACATGCACTTTGGAAAAAAATGTGAAATACTCTCATCAACCTCTGTAAACATTGTTGACTGTAGATAAATTTCAACACATTCACTCATGCATACACCTGGCACTTGGTTATCATATTGAATAAGGAATCATCAGCAATTTACAGCATTTGTCAGCAAAGCAAACATAACTATGAATGGGAAAAATGCAAACATCACAACCATTAACAATGACAAAGAACATCACTAATAACTTGAAGGAAAATGAAAATGAATGGAATCAAACAAACAAGGTTTAAATGTAACATTCAACAACATTTACTGCAAACATTCAAGTTCATGTGCCCTGTCAGGTAGGGACAAGGGCCACAGTCTAGCTCCGCCAAGTGGCGTTTGCCACTAGGGTCAGGCCATGTAGAGAGGGACGGTGGGGACAGAGGGGATGGAGGAGATGCAGGGTTTGGGGGCTCCAGAAGCGGAACTGGAATGGGGCCGGGGGCCGACTCACCGGAGGGGGCTCCATGGGTGGTGTGGTTGGGCTGGAAGGCCTGGGATAGAGGCTGGCTCTGGCTGTGGCTCTGGGTCTGGGTCTGCTGGAGGATGTTCAGACACTCTCCCAGGCAACTCAGAGTGGCAGCCGATGTGGCTTTGAGCAGCAGCAAGTCCTGGTCCAAGCACGAGACGGGGCCTTTCGTGGGCAGTGAGTCTATGGAGTGGACCAGGTTCTTCTGTTGGCCCTCTGCTTGGGACATCACCTTGGGGAAATCAAGAATGCTGAGTCAAAGAAGCGTGACAGCAACATGTTTAAGTCATTACCTTTGAATTAATAAAAAGCAAACATCAGGCATGGTATCGCAGTCAAGCTCCAACTCCAAAAATGGCAGACGTCATCTTTGCTTTGATTCTACTCCTGGTGTCAAAGTTCCTCTCATTAGCATGTATTTTACATGAGTCCCGTCGACTGTCTAAAAACAACTCAATACATCATCTTCCTAATTGCACATATTTCTAAGAAGTCAAGTACTGGAAGCGAGTGCTGGAGCTCCATTGTGCAAAACTGTCAAATACTTAACATATCATCTCACACAATTCTTTGCTAACAACAGGCAGGGAAAGATTCTAGATGTCCATCGAGGCTGCCACAGATTCAGCAGGTGGTCTGGGAGACGTATCTACGAACACACAAGAAATCCAGAACCCGAACACCCGAACATGACAAAATCCTTCTGGGAGAATGTCCCGTGGAGAGATGAGACCAAATTCAGAGACTTTTTGGGGTCACTTTGCAGCTGAATCTGTGCATGGCATCAGTATTGAAACGGATATGTTCAGTTTGCTATACTATTAACAGTGAAATAAAGAATTGTGCCAGTGCGGATAATTTCGGCCACAATTATATGACTCGCCGTCCTCCAATGTTAGTTATGCACTGGAGTTGATGAGGTTGTCTCAATTCCCACACCAGAAAATCTGTCGGCGTCACCACGATCTCCAGTGTGAGCAATGACGTACAAACTCTCCAGGGGGAATAAAACCGAACCAGCAGGAATATATAGAACTCACACTTTCTATCTTGCGCAGCCCTGTGTGGATACACTCAGACGCAGACACATACGCTTTACACTGGCACTGTGACATTCCTGTATGACTCACCAAAAGTTCAGCATAAAAGGGCATAAAAAAAACAAAAAAAAAAAAAAACGACATGTTCGCCCCGGGGGACGCTCTTTCACAGCTTCTCCTGTGTCTGAGCCTAATGAATGCCTTGTTTATCAGAAATCTATTCATTAAATATTGCATGGCCCATGCACCCGTACACTCACGCACCCGTACGCTCCGCACGTCAATAGCACACCTGTCTGCTTGAATCCGTTAAGAAAACTCTTCTGGATTTATTGATAGTTGTTGCAGCAGAGTTAGATGCAATATCAATTGACATGGGGAATAAAAACCCGGAGCCTGTCAGATTATTCCGAGATTTACTTAAGAGGTTTGAAGTTCAACGTTTTTATTCGTCACAGACCGAATCCTCTTGTACACACAAGAAGAGTCCAAACGATCAAAGAAATAATGTTTATTTGATCGTAGAGCGTTGTTATAATCTCTTGGATCGTTTTCATCCTAATATTATTAGGATGAAGACGATCCAAGAGATTATAACAATGCTCTAAGGGTCCGTAGTTAGAGTAGTGCAACATGTAAATGCAATCAGATAGAAAACCATTCTTAGGAGAAAAATGGATCAAATCTTAAACAAATGCAGCTTTCATTTTCCTACAACAATGTCCTCCAAAACATTGAATCAATGATTTTCACACAGGGTGATTATGTGACAAGACCCAACAGAGCCACTTCCCGTACAAATTGGCAGGCAGTGTGTTGCTATGCGACCCTTGGTATCCCAGAAAAACTGCAACGCTTAACAAAGCAAAAAACCAGAACTCAAAGGAAGATTCAACTACCCTGACAGGACAAAGAAAACAACATTCTTCATCAGCAAGGCCGTCACACGGAAGAAGACAAGTTTATTGGACACCTGTCATGTGATCATTATAGATACCAGTAGGTCCCTTGTGACCTATCCAACAACAGATGCAATTAAATACTCAAATAGAAACAATGCAATATAAGCACAACTGCACCAATACAGAACTCCCTACTTGCTATTTATATACAGGTTTATTGAGGAAAAATGTTTGAAATTTGTAATTTAAAGATTTGGCGCTTTCCAGTTTGGGTCATTTTATTGTTGGTGGTCAAACAGTACAAATGGTGTTGTGTTGTGAAACAGCGATATCATGCCAGAGCATTACAGGCCTCATTGATCGGCAGACCGATCAGTGGTGTTTTATGCTAAACGTGTCAGTAAGCTCAGTAAGTCCACAGCTGACTAATAATTTTCCCCCGAAATATCACGCCTAGACACCAGACCAGAAAAACAGAACCACTGATAAAAAGGTTTGCTGAACTAGGAACAAGATGCATTATTATTCTAGTAGGCCAATAGCTGGTAAATATCAGCAAAATGTATTGTCCTCCGGCAAGCTGCAGTGAAAACACAAGCGGACCTCTAATAAGGAAGCTAAGTCAGTGGGTTTAGAGTGAGCCACCACGGCCAGTGATGCTTCCAGAAATAGCTTGACCCCGGTGATCTCACTCGACCACAACACCTTTGAGCAGTACCCAGTGGTGCTACTCCATGGAGAGTCGGCCAGTTTGAATGGATCACATGTTGTGACAGACTGGGCGAGTGGGTCAGGTGGTCTGACTGCGTCACCGCTGCTCCAGATGAATGGACGGGCAGACAGACGGACGGGCGGATGGACAGACGGACGGATTGATGGGGATGAATCCCAGTGCACTTGGATGGATGGATGGAGATAACTCGGGGTGCAGTTGGGTGGATGGATACAGAGAAATCCCAGTTCACTTGGGTGGTTGATGGATGGAGATGAGGAGCATCAAGTACCATGACATGGAACCCCTTGTTCAAACTACTGCCCGATCTAGATAACATTAGAAGCCAAAGTTTCTAGAGGTTAGCGTGGAGGGAATGGTTCGAAACCAGCCATTACACATTCCTTTTTGGGTTTTTTTTTGTAATTAAAAGAGAAATATAGAAAATGGCCCAGGAAGCAGTACACAGGCAGTCACAGGATCCTCAGAAGAACATTATTCAGTTATTCCATAAATTGAACAGCGAATCTTTCAGTCTGCAAACACATCAGTAGCATCTGACCCAAAAAGCATGAATTTGTCATGGTTTGAGTCCACTTTCTGGGACCGTTGACAGGCCTATCCGGGGTGAGACGATGATTCACGGAGGGCTAGTGAGATGAGGATCAACAAGGTGAAGCAAAGAATGCATTCAATGTCCAGATCCACTCAGGTGCAGAGAGCAATATCCGCTCTCCGATGGTCGGACAAGAGAAAGAGTCGACAGGAAACAATGGGCTTACTGCGCATTATTTGTACCACATTCATCTTTTTCAGTGTCATGATCGGCATGACACCTTCACCGCTGTTTTTAAAAGTTATAAAGAGCTCCTGATGCAGCTGCAGATAAAGAAAATGACACAAACACCAGGAGACGAACACTGCCAATAAATCTGACGGAGAAAATAGCGGCACATGACAGATTGCGCCATGGATCACAGTTCTCCCTTATCAGCAGCATAAGGGAGAACTACTGAGTAAAGTGGTGTATAGTTCACTCTGCAGGCAGGTTCACACACCTTCTACACTGGCACAACACCAACCCTCCACAAGCAACATTTATGGGATGTCATCTTGGGCTGTACTGTACTCCAAATTTTGTCAGTATTCTGCTTTTCAATGCGAAAATTCGACTATTCGCCGGCGGCGGCAAGGGGGGAGGCAGCTCCGCAAGATAGGCGGCCACCTAGGGCGCCATCCTGAGGCCGGGCGCAGAGAGCGAGCGATTAGGGCGCATTTTGTGCACCTGTCTCCCTCTCCGACGGTACAGACGATGGACGCGGCATCGGGTGCCCGAGATCGGCACGCTACAACGGTGCGTTTGTATTTTATTTTACTTCTCATTATGGGACGAAACAAGAGCGTATGGAACAGTATGGAACAAAACCGTGGGTAATGGGGACACTTTCTCTGGGTTACTGGGTTACTCTCTTCCCGAATACCCAATTTCCATGCGTTATGCACAGAAATTAATCTTAACAAGTCTACGAGTCGTGCCCCGCTCCCACACTGTTTTTTAGCTGTTTTATTCGGAGGGACGGGGCACAGCGATCAGGGCGCACGGAGAGCCGTGTTGGATTCACACATATAAAAATATATATATGATTCCCCCTTGAAATGTTATCCCTGCGCAATTTGTAAGTCATCCGTTTTATCCTGTTATTGTAATGCACACTGACTGATCAAAAAAAAAAAAAAAGACGGCTGACGGGTTTCTGACCGATAATTTGACTCGTCAACTTCCAGGGGGCAGCCCTGTTGTCATCAATACAACTGCATCAGGTGGAATGCAAGCAGATACGATGAGGGAGACAGGTACTCACATTCTTTACTTAAATAGATGTAGATATTATTCTCGTACAATGCCTCAAAATTGTACTGAAGCACAACATTAGATTTCAAGTATTCATTCGCTTTTCACCCCTGGAGACAAGGGTGGGAGGAGGTGAGGAAAGAGGGAGAAATAAACAGAGGTCCCTCAAACCAGGGCATATCAATCAGTTTGAAATAGGCACCTTCAAGACTCCATCTGACGGACACGGCGCTGAGGCGGAAACATACAGCCAACCCAAATGGAATTGCAATCACACTTCTGAGGGGAGCATGTTTTGTCAACTCTGGGAGCCCATCTGTGGTGAAATTGCAAGGAAAGCACCAAACGAGTGTTTGTTTTGCTTAATGACCTGACCATCTGCTCGATATTTACTCTAACTGTCCTCGGCTCACTTTGGGAAACACACTCTGCCTCTGAGAGGTGAGAAATGTCTCCCGTTCCCACTGCTGACCGCTTTTCTCCCTTTCCGTGGCAGACTGAATCTAATTTAGCAGAGTTATTCTTAGTGTGATGATGCAGCGACGCAGCGGGGTGCATCTGAATGGGGAATACTATGAGGTCTTCAATGTACCAGAGTGGCCTGAAAGAAAGGGCTCCGCATGAAAAATTTATATTTATCCAAGAATGTCAATAGCCCAAATGTGCGTTGTCTAAATGGCAAGAAGAATGACAAGTGGCTATATGGCCTGACAGGCGACTCTATACCGCCTGACAGGCGACTCTATACGGCCTGACAGGCGACTCTATACGGCCTGAGAGGCGACTCTATACGGCCTGACAGGCGACTCTATACGGCCTGACAGGCACTCTATACGGCCTGACAGGCTACTCTATACGGCCTGACAGGCGACTCTATACGGCCTGACAGGCGACTCTATACGGCCTGAGAGGCGACTCTATACGGCCTGAGAGGCGACTCTATACGGCCTGACAGGCGACTCTATACGGCCTGAGAGGCGACTCTATACGGCCTGAGAGGCGACTCCCCTACGGGTCCGGTTCTTTGGAAGAGAGACAGTGATATAAGATGGTTTAGGTCCCACAGCAAAGCTTTGATTACTGCACATGATAGGCTGCTAGCCAGGCACTGTGTTTTACCCTTGAGCGGGTTATCAGTTTTTTGTCTGGCAGAAACCCCTTACAAAGCATCTCTGTTCCAAAAGCAAGGGCCTAAACAAGAGTGTGCCTTGTTCCAGTGCCTGGGCGCTGATGGTGTCAAATAGCTTCAGGTGGAAGTATTCCTACCAAAGGGGGTGCTTTTAAGCAAGGTTATAATTGAGAAGCTCAGACATGCATCCCCCGATAATCGAGACTATTTGTAATCTATATGTTCCCTGTTAGGCTTCAATGCCACTCCAAGTAAAAACCGAAAGGATTCCTATTGGAAAACACGGACAGCGAGCGTCATGACAGATCTTGTGCCACCTATCACTTCATCTTTATCATTTTCGATTCTGCCCTCTTGTGTAATCAAAGCTTTCGGCCCAAGAGCAAATCTGGTATGTTCTATATATTCTCCTGCACCCCCTTCTCTCTATCCTGCTCCCGTTTTGTCTTTTCAATTCTCTATTCCTTGCTCGCTGTCTTTTTTCCACCTCCCTCCCTCGTTCCCAGCGGATACAAAAAGCTCAATCAACATTTTCTGAAAGTCTGTGCATCAGCCAAAAAATGTATTGAATTCATTTTATCTCTACAATTCAGTGCAATGGTACACAGGTCCATGGAAACGGCCCCAAACGGAAGAAGCATCGTAGTCGTTCTGTCTACAGTGGCCAAGGCAGGCAGACAATCAGGCTTTTTATAGTCATTTTTGCTTCACAAACCTTGCTTCAAGCTTAATCTCATTCAATTAATCACTATACGCCAACTGCTGACAGGCTATTAGGGAGGAGAAAGAAGAAAATGGTTCTTTTAGAACGATAAATTGGGAATAGTGATTGACTGCAGGGGTGTATGGGGATGTCGTCGATGAGCACTTAGAGTGAAGAAGATTAATGAGGATTTAAGCTTCAAACATAGGTAAAAACTAATTGGAAGTTCAGAATAGGGGCGAATTTTATAATTAACAAAGTATAGGCACGGTGCAGTTCTTGGGTTTTCACAGCTGATGGAAATTCCAGAGGACCTATTAAAGTGACCACTCTATACGTTGAGGGATTAGCAATACAATGTGCCACCATGATAAAAATAAATCGAATATATGCATAAGAGCCATAGGCAGTGGCCATGTTGATGTTGATCAGTCATCCTCCACAAAGATTATGGAGCACCATTTAAATCGAGTTGATCCCATATGTTGACCCCTGCACAGAGTGCTACGTTTCCTGGCGACTCTCACCCATGGCTGCAGCAACATTACCTCCCTCGCCTGCTGAAGAAAAGCAGAGCCACTGAAAACACTGCAATCGGCGTGGAGCGTGTGCCTCCTGCCAGCAGGCAAAAAATATTGCTGAACTCACTGCACCAGTGAGTCCACCTAAGGCCAGAGGGGAGAGGCTTTGAATGCAAAGTTCACAGGATGTGCTTGGCGTTGCTGTTTGGGGTCGATTCCGTTTAGACTGACTGAATCCTCTGTCATGGAGGGCTGGGGCGGACCTTTTCTGATCTATGGAGCTTCCCTGCCCTTGTGGTGAGCAGGGAACACTTTTGTTCCGCCCCAACGAGAGAACAAGAGGAGTTCTTCTTCTCCTTTCTCAACCAACGTCTGGGAACCCATGTGGAGAAATGGATCAAACAATCTCCCAGAGACCGATTAAAAATCCCACCCACCTCTTTGACCTCCAGGAGCCGACCCGGGTACTGGCTCTTGGCCCGCCGCGCTGCCGCCGGAGACTTGTGGTGGGTGATGGTGATGATGTTACCGGGCGTGGCGGGGTGTCTCTGGGAGCCCGGGGAGGAGGACGGGGGGAGGTGGGGGAGGAGGGAGAAGCTACGGGTGCGGCCCGAGGATGAGGAGCCCTGAGAGAAACACAGAGAGAGAGAGAGAGAGAGAGAGAGAGAGAGAGAGAAGAGAGAGAGAGAGAGAGAGAGAGAGAGAGAGAGAGAGAGAGAGAGAGAGAGAGAGAGAGAGAGAGAGAGAGAAAGAGAGAGAGAGAAAGTGAGTGGGAGAGAGAGAAAGAGGAAGGGAGGGAGGAAGAGCGAGAGAAAAGATGAGAGAAAGATGGGTCGTATAGGAAAAGTTGTTGGATGGGATAAGGGGGGGTGCGAGAGGACGATTTTTTCTTTATCAGAAGAAACTTACTTGAGTCTTTCATCAAAACTCCTCTTGGATAAAAGCAGCAACTTTTTTGACCATTTTTGACTGAAAATGACCCACGCAGCTCCCGAACAATCTCCCAACCTTTTCTGACTCAGGGTCGACTTGAAAATCTCAAAAATGTTTGTGACCTTCATCTGATCATAATGTTTTTAAACATTTTGAAATACCATAAAATGTATTTCACTATATACACACATATATACATTCTGTTAATTCGTTATGATCTGCCATTGAACTAGTGACCAACTTGCAGTACACCCGCAGCCCACTAGCGGGCACAGCCAACAGGTTGAAAACCACTGGTTTATGGACGTTATCTGAAATGGCCCTTATCTAACTATTAACTATAAAGGGAGGAATCTCTGTCTGCTTTCTGTCTGTATCTCCTTTGTCACCTCCACAAACTTGGCGGGTGAACTGCAGGGGACCCAAGGACGTGCAGTGTGGAATTTGGTGCAATTTGGACATGCTGCGCGTGCAATATTAATAAACTTTGAATAAACAGCGAACAGCGAGCCAGGGGGGTCGGGGCTTCAGGGCTCTGCAACTGCATCACAAAGAGTGTCTTTCCCCAGTGTACGAGTTTCATCTTCCAATGTGGAACACAGAGCTGAATCGTGGACATTTTTTTTTAAACTGTGCCATGCGTAAAAAGTCTTTTGAACAGGCATGCACTAGTAACTAGTACAAAAAAATAATCCTCATGTTAAAACACTGAATCGAGAGGGAGCGTGCGTTGCTAAAAACCACAACAAAGTTATCATCTCAAGGCTTCCTGGCTTCCCGACTGCTGAATACCTTCCCCCACCTCTGGCTCCCCTCTCTCCAGCCTCCATCGGTTCACAGCACCGCAAGGAGACAAGGGGCCAGAAACGCTCCTTTTAGACACAATAGTACAACTAGAGGCGGCCGGTAACACTAGAGCGGAAATAAAGAAGAAATAAAGAGGAAATAAAGAAATAAATCACATCACGACAACCCATCCTGCCAGCCCTGCTCACTGAGGCAGAAACAAGAGGGCTTGTGTTTTGCGACAGTGTCTGGCACTCGGGCCGCAGATCGACTCGTCCAACCCGGGGCGCCGACCGTTCAAATCGCCGTGGTGCAAGAGGAACTGCGACTGACGTTTGGGGGGGAAACGTGCAAAGATTCATCTGCACGCTCAACACCGGAACATAAAAGGGAATTCAACAAATAACACATAAACTGACATAACATTCACATACAGTAATAACGGGGGACTCTTTATCATTTTGCAGCCTCGGTGCCGCAGCCAGAGGATTATGCGAGTACGACTGCCAGTACACCTATTTTTGTGATTCACCGCCACCCTAACTTGTGAATAGAGCGGGAGCGGTGCGCGGTCCTTGTGTAATCAATTTTAGCAGGAAGTAATCAGCTTAGGAGCGAGCAGACGCCATTGTGCGCCGCAATTTAAGCCACGAGCGTCGGAGTAGAAGAGTGAGCAGGGAAGAGAAGTGTGTGTCAGGAGCGCAGCGCCGCTCAGGTTTCATTCCCTTTAAAATGAAAAGAGAGATAAGGAAAAAAAGAAAAAAGGCAGAGCGCCGGAAGAGTTTAACTGGGTCGCAGAGACGCGGGCAGAGGGGAGAGGAGCCGGAAACCGAAATTAGAGACGCGAGCACGACAGACGCTGTGCACAAAACAGTCACATGCAGAGGGCAAATATGATGCAGAAATAATTCAGGGTACTAGTCTATCTGCAAGGCGCGCACGCCTACACACACACACACACACTCACACACTCACACACTCACACACTCACACACTCACACACTCACACTCAGAGGGACTTAAGAAATGACCGATGACCCCCTTCATTCTCTAACAGTAGATAACAGAGTTTCCGTCATCCGGTAATTACCGGTTTTTGACCAGGAAAATCTGTTCGTTAAAATCTTTCCGGTCTCCGGTGAAAATAATTCCCTCTAAGCACGATTTTAATTAGTGCTGGGTGATAAAACGATAATGTCCTCTATGTCAAATTAAAACAGACTCTTTCGATCATAAAACATTTCCACGTTCAGCGAGTTGCAACGGAGAGCCTATCAGTTTGGCTGTTTGACCTGTCACCTCTGACCAATTACGTTAGTCGACATAGAAATAAGCGCGCACGCACACACACACACACGCACGCACACACACACACACACACCCCCCCCCCAACAGAGCGCAGTATCCAGATCTCTGAGGAGAAGCAGAAAGATGATGTAATGTGACAATGACACATACATCCATAGTTTAAGTTATATTCAAGTATTTAAGTTCTGACCCAAAGACATGCATCACCACAAACTTGTATTATTTATTTAGACCTTCTTGCCATATTTGTTTTGTTTTTTGATTTTATCAAAATTGTAAAGTAGCTGCACTTGTTACTTATTAATCACAAACTGAAATCATTTGATTTCAAATGGTTTAAATGGCGTTAACGGATGTGACTTATTCTATGTTGAATATTCAATAAAAAATACTATAAGTCGACATGTATTCATGATGTTATTCTCTATATAACCTGCCTATACATTTTTTTAAGCTCAATCAACACTGATAATATTTGACCGGACTCTCTCCCATTTTTCCGGGAAACTGAATTTTTTCTAACGGAAACTCTGAGTCCTGCATGAGTTCATGGATTCACCAAATTCTGCAGTTTCAGCATTATTCCAGTGAGCCCACCTTTACCTCTATAACATGCCTCCACCCCTCTAACATGCCTGCACCTCCACCCCCCTAACATGCCTGCACCCCCACCTCTCTAACATGCTCGCGCCTCCATGCCAGCACCTCCACCCCAACATGCCTGCAACTCCACCCCAACCTCCCTGCACCCTTACCACAGGTGTAGGTGTGTGTAGACTGGGCTGTGACAGAGTATGGATGGAGACCAAGAAGCGGTCAACTGACCAACAACTGACTGTATGTTGGAGATCATATTTTATATTATAATTATTTATATTTATTATATTATTATCGCATCCATCTGTCCATCCATCCATCTGTCCAAAATATCCATCTTTCCATCTACATTTTGAGGTTTCCAGATGTCTTTGACTTTGATTTTAAATAGGGCTGGATAAGTAAAAATAAAATCCTGGCTCCAATACGATTCAATCCTACTGTTTCAATTTCTGAATGAACGTTGCAATTTGTAAGTTACACATTCTAAATGATCTAACTTAGTTTCTCTGTTACACTGTGATGCACGTCAGATGGTATAAAACAGAAAAGTTGGTCGAATTTATCATGATATACAAAACCACATCATATCTATATAGAATTACATCGTGACCGGATCGCATCGCGAGACCCCGCCTGCCACCCGGCTCTACTTTAAAAAACTGTCAGCTCCGGTTGCGGCGGCTGGGGATCAGCTGCGGCACCTGTCAGCGGCGGCAGAATCACCGGTCAGGAACAACAACAACAACAACAACAACAACAACAGCAGCAGCAGCAGCAGATCAGCGGCGTCTCTAAAACCAAGGTCAATCCAATTATAGCGGCCTGGGAAGAGCTGACAGGGAGATATGACTTTCTGATTGTGTATCTAAGAGACGAGCACTTGATTTAACAGGTGTTACCGTCGCTGGAGAAGAGAGATACATACGCTGCCATTTGTTTCGCGGTGGAAGCCGCCGGATTCCTTTTTCCGATCAAATGCCTCTTATAAAGATAAATGATTTTCCTTATCTTCAGGTGAACCGGTTCATAACCTCCCCTTTTGCCTTTGATTTAATAATACCCCCCATCCCCTCTTGGAAATTATATATATATATATATATATATATATATATATATATATATATATATATATATATATATATATATATATATATATATATATATATATATATATATATAAAGGGAGAAGAAGGTCAACACGTATAATTGCCTTTCCTTTCATTCACTGAATACTATCTACACTGATGGTGGATATAAGATGTGGACGCCCTGGATGTGGATTTTATTTCATCTTAGGGCACCATAAGATAAATGAAAGCAGAAAATCCAGAAAATCAAAAAAAACAAAACTAAAAAAAAAAAACACACATTACACTCCATAAGACGCCCCTTTGTGAGCCTTGGACAACCAACACCGCTCCAAAGCCACAACATAGAGATAACTTTAGTCCATCAATTTTGCTCCATCCTTCCCCGGAGAGCCCTCCTTCTATTTCCACACAGCTATGTATTAAACCCTGCAATGGCAAATAAACGCATCATATTACTCCTTATCTCGGGCGCCCTTCTTGTGTCATGGATAATAAATCCCAGCACCTATGATGATTGGCCCTGGCTACAAACCACCCTCCGGTGAAGCTCAGCTTCACCACAGAATCCCAGACAGAGAGAGAGAGAGAAAATTATCAATAGAGATCTGAGAGGAGGATCAGAACAGGACAGAGCGGGGAAAATCTGATCATAAAGGCGTGCGTGCGCGTGTGTGTGTGTGTGTGTGTGTGTGTGTGTGTGTGTCTGTACTCACCAGGCCCTCCTGACCGCTGCCCACCCTCTCCACACTTAAATGTTCGTCGGATCCCTTCAGTTTCCTCACCTAGGACATAAACACACAGTGGAACTCATCACACGCTCACACACACACGCTGCAAGTCAACTTAATGTACACACTACCTCACTGTGAGGTGTGTCTGGGTAGCATTAAAAAAGTTTTAGTAAAGCAACGTGGTAAAAAAATAAAGGCTGCGTGAATTAATTTTTGTTGAGACGTTTAAATATCTGTGTATTACCATATAATAACATTTGTATAATAATAATGTTTTGATAAAAATGATAATGAAAAAAAATTTGTTTATATAGCACCTTTTAAAACCAAGTTACAAAGTACCATAGATGTAAGATACAGTCTATATTGGACCAGTGACCTATATGACTTATTTCCTTGAATGACTTCATATAACACTTCTTTTACATTTATTTTAAATATTTTTATTTATGTATTTAGAAAATTGTAAGGATACTGATAACCTATACCTGTTGCACTGAAAAAAAACAAAACATTGGATTTGAGTCATTGGATCAACTAAACATTTTTTTATTAAATTTGTCAAACCTACGTTTGTTAGGTTTAAAAGGTTTGAAATTCATACCCACATTTTTCGACTAAATTGAGAAACCTCCCCCCAAAAAATATGGGTTAAAATAAAATGTACAATTCTTTTTTTTTAGCTTGATCCACCACGGGTTGCACCGTGAAAGTTGTGGCGACGCGTGGTGAAAAACACCCTGGAAATAAACTGTTTCTCACGGGAATATATATTAAGTTTATTACCCACTTCAAGTCACACAACAGGGAAACACACTCTTTCTCACGGGCAAAAACACACCTGACTACATATTGGGGCTGTACTGTGGACGTAAGTGACTCAGTCGCCGCCCTGAAGCCCCGCACGGCAGCTGCAAAGAGCAGAGCGGCAAAACCCTGAAACCTTGCTGAGCGGCTTGCTGTTTGCTTGTTTATTCAAAGTTTATTAATATTACACGTGCCCCGCGCCCAAATTGCAGCAAATTAGACGCTGCACGCCCTTAGGCCCCCAGCAATTTAACCGCCGAGTGTGAAGTCGATCGGATCGAGAGCGGTTGTCGAGAAAATCGAAGGACATACAGACAGACACAGACAGAGATTCCTTCCTTTATTAGTTAGATGAATGACTCATTTCTCTCAGTGTGGCAAGTTTATGAGATCCAATATTCATGCACCGTGATGTATTAATCTGCCTGTGATAAATTAATCAAACTGACTTTGCATTAATCTGCCTGTAATAAATTAATCCAACTGACTTTTAATAAATCAAAGTCAGTCAGCACACTTTGCCTCAGGAATCTACCGTGCGCACACCGGGTTCCATAGCAACGTTTAAACGGGGATGCTCAAACTAAACACAATAATAAATCACATAAACAACACCCAGCTGCAGAATACTACTAGCTACGTCATAAATACATGTATACACACACACAAATATTTACACACACACACACACACACACACACACACACACACACACACACCTATAACACAAACTCCTGATGTGGCGAGTTCCCTTCCCTCCCATCTCCCCCTTTCTTCTCTCCTTCACACTCCGCTGGTTCCAGGCTGTCAAACCGTACAGTGGGAACCCGAACACCAGAGTGGATAACAAGTACTGTTCTGCTTTGCATCAGCCACATGGAGAGACGCCAAGCAGAGAGGCAGACACACACACACACACACACGCACACGCACACGCACACGCACACACACAAATCCCTTGAAACCCCAAATAAATAAATAAAAATGCACATAGCGAAACACTAATCCACGTCATTTTTCTCTTTCCCCACTTGGTTATTTTCGGTCGTACGGAAAGGTTCGTCAGGAGATCCAGTTATTGGCTGCCACACCAAGAGCCGAGATTTCTATTCCAAGGCGGTGAGAAGCTGCAGACTTTTACCCATATTTCCTTAAATCCCTGACACTACTGTCAGAGGAAGTGCTAAAGTTTATTTTAAGTCAAAACCGCAAGGAAAAGCCTCAATATGACAGGTTTTTGGGGACCTATCTTATGCGCTCTTCTTAGCGCAGCCCTGTGCAGCCGAAAGGAAAGGACCAAAAAATAAAAAATAAAAAATTGCAATAAGATATTTGAAATTATAATTTCCAACTCTAGGACTGATTTTTGTGCCAAATAACTTGCCATACTCGAGGAGAATAAATGGGACCCTACCATCCAGCTGGATGACGGAGAAACTTCGAGAAGATTCCGGAGAAGGCTTTATAGAAACAGTCCCTTATTTGACCATTCTGACAATAGTCAACATATTTGATATTAACAAGCAGTCTTCAGGCAGATACATCTCCTTATCAGGACAGAGAAAGAGGCAAGCTGTAAACATCTAGTATCCATGGAGAAGAGAACGGAAAACCAATTATTTTTCGCTGGAGAGAACGCTACGGAGGAGAAACCAAGAAACCCACGCAAACCAGTGGCACGTGCACCAGTTTCACCATGCATGTGTCCCAATGTAAAAACAATTTTGCAGCCTAAGATCGGACCAGCAGGGCGACGACTCGCGTCTCAGTGTGCGCACTGCGACTAACGTCAGAGTGACTTCGCACAAATGGTCGTCCAAGATAGTCATCTGGTGTAAGGTAGGTGGGAGGACAACGAAGAAATGGGAAGAGAGAAACAAGCACGTCAGGGATGTACATGAAGCCCTGTGCTCTTAGAGGGATGATACTAATTGTCTAACTGTGGCAGACGAGGGGATCTAAATCTAAGGAAAGAATGAGGAGTTTGAAGAGCTTCATCTAGTCTCCAGTCCGTCCCTGGCATCATGTCCATGAGCATTGAACCTTGAAGAGTTTGAACAGGTCCATCTAGTCTTCAAATTCCAAGCAGAAAGGCTAGAAATAAGATAAAATAATAAAAAATAAATAAGGGGTTTTCCAAATCAGGGGTTTTCCAAAAGCCCACACCTGGAATATATTTAGAATAGCTGCCAGCGTTTCCTCAGTGTTGCTACTTTGACACCCGTCGCTACGCGTCAACGCTACGCCCACGGACCTGCGCCATCTTGAGATCTTTCTACAAGAACTTGATGTCGCATCCATGACACGCTGAAGGGGTTTCGAGGCCTTCTGAACATCAGCACCGTTTTAAAGCACAAGCGCAAACCTCTGCACCTCCAAAAGAGGTAAGACACCGGGGAGGACTGTCCGGGGAGTAAACATAACATCCCTTTCTCACAGTGTGTCGAAATCTGTTTCCCAGTGTTGCCAGGAAATGCTAGGAATGCAGTTTTGATCCCGTCTCACATTTTTCTGCCTGTTGAAGGCAGAAAAGACCAGCAGGTGTATTGAGCTGGTCCTACACATTGTCAGCGGGTCGGAACCAGTTTGGAGTTTCTTCAAAGAAGCCGATTCTAAAGATTCACAGAGACCACGGCCCCATTCAGACGAGACTACTTCTAAATCACCGGACCGGCGATCGGCCTGGGAGATATATGGATATGATAGATATATCGACTGGGATTTTGGATATCGTAATATCATGGTATAGTTTAATTTGGTCTTAAAGGCTGTATTACAGTAAGGTAATGCACTTTTCTGTACATCATAGACTTTCCTAGATGTTCTAATCAATGCCTCTACCTGCTTGGCCATAATATCCACATTAAAAATAGTTGATCTGTTTTTTTCCAACGGATTGTTTACCTTGTGTGTAAATATCTAACATAGTCATCCATTTGCAAAATTGCAAAATTATCTTTATGGAGAAATGTGTAAATGTGAAAAGAAGAAAAGAGGGGGGATGGTGTTACAGCTGCAAAGTCCTTAAATACTACACAAATTGTAAAAAAAAAAAAACTATTGAGATTAATAGCAATTAATGGATCCATATTCAATTAAGTCTTTGTAGAAAGTCAGAAAAAGCCTTGGACAATGTCATACAAATTGTCAAACTCAATAAGATCCCAGATTTTATCGGGGTTACTCTTCCCACAACCATTTGGTGTCTGTGCGTCAGGGCCTGAAAACATAATGTTCCACAGCCAATGAGATTGTGCGCCTGCACAATGGCAAAGCCAAAGAAAGCAGCAAGTAGACGAGTGGGCTTCTGAAATGGAGGAGCGATTTGTGGAATAGTGGCTGTAAATGTGAGTCGTTAAATGTGCGCCGCTCAATCTTTTCATTGTCATTCACGATTGAAAATCCCATTATGTGGCCCCAGCCTAACCTTAAAAACCAGAGTTGCTCACGGAGGTCTCTGAATGCATTCCTCATACAGTAATATTAGTGGGAAAGTAGCGACTTATTGACTGAACTTGTTGATTCTACGCTAAAAGTTTTGTTTTCTTAATTCCATCTTGGAAATAACTGCTATTCTGCCACTCATGAAACGTTGCCCAAGCGACGCCATCCGTCTCCTGCGTTCAGTGGAGTGAGAAACAGCCGATCTCCTTCCTGAACTGACACGGGGACCGGGGCCTCCGGGGGGATGTCGGAGCTTTCCGCTCGCTGCGCTTCCTGAAGGAAAACATTCCAAGAACTCTGCAGGGGCCGTATTTAACGGTGACTGTGCATGCCTGTGAATGTGTGCGTGCGTGTGCGCGCATATGTGTGCCTGTGCGTGTGTGCGTGTGTGCGCGTGTGCCTGAAAATACAACCGAATGCTCAGTTTATCAGTCACCTGTTGTATGAGAACGTTAACACCATTTCGACTTCACCCCGGAAGAAATGACCCTCTTCCCCTTTAGCTGCCTCGCTTCTATGAGTGGATAATTGCAGAAATAAATTAGAGAGAGGAAGCGAGAGAGAGAGAGGCTTTAAATTAAGGGAGATAAGGTAGGAAATAAGAGAGCGAG
>NC_137193.1:14005635-14108135 GCF_960531495.2 Zeus faber
GCCCCAAGCCTGTCTTTTTATTTTTGTTTATTTACTACATGAATTAAACAAAAAATTTAAACACAACTCAGTTAAGGCACTGCCCAAGTCCTTACTCTGTACTGTTCCAAAAAAACCTGTGCATCCCCACTGTCGGGACACACGTCCCCCCGTTGCTTTCCATTGCTATGGGACTTAATTTAGTAAAAACCGGATGTGTGTGCGCACACACACACACACACACACACACACACACACACACACACACACACACACACACACACACACACACACACACACACACACACACACACACACACACACACACACACACACACACACACCAGCTCCCGCTCCGCCTGACACTATGCACCTGTATGCTAATTCCTAGGTCCACAGCTCAATGTAATTTTATCCGGATCTAAAAAAAAAAAAAAAAAGTGAAGGTCAGATCACTGCTGACTCGCTCCTGATTTTAATGAGCCACTGATGGGCGGCTTACACTGAATTTCCAGTAAAAGTGCTTTGAACAATTTGAAAAAAGAATAAATTAGAAGCAAAATTGAAATGAAATGAATTAAAATGAATTAAAACGAAATAAATTACAAATTAAAAACATAATGACATGTAATTAAAATTATGTTGTCATCGATATAACTTTAATATAAGATTTTGTTTAAAACGAGTTTTTCTACTGTCTACACTATTTTCCACTTAATACTGTATGATACTCTAAATTCTGATGGTAAAACTGCACCGCTTTTCTTCGGGTATATTTTAGTTAGACACTGAAAGATCATCTGGGATTCTCCATAACAAGGTCCTTAAAAGGAAATGGCAAAATAAAATGTTCTTTTTCTGCACAAAGTCTAATGACATATATGCATAATGACGCATAGGACTCAGTTTTCCTTTAAATCAGTTATGACCTGGAATCTTCCAAGACTGTTTTTGTTTTTTAATAAACTCTAAATTTCTTTACTTTATTTTATTTTTCGGTCCCGATGGAAGTTATTTACATTTACATTTTATCATTGATCAAACGCTTTTGTCCAAAGCAACTTACATGAGAGGCTAGAAACAATCAAAGCATACATCAACCATTGGAGCAACATCAAACTTAAGTGCATGATCTCCTCTTTGTATTTCAGAGCATAAAGCTTTTGATTTGCGTTTGTCAGTCACTTGTGCTGCCTACAGCTGGAACAGACGGAGGAACAGGCGGAGTCAAGAGAAAACTCAACAAAATGATAAATTCACAGAAACTGATTACAAAAATAAATGTCTGACTTCGTTCTAATGCTGGAAATGATACACTACCAATCTGGCAACCGCTGCCCTCAATCAGAAGTTGGTTTAATCTTATACAAAGACAACTGCAACTTTGGGGCATTTAATTTCACTATTTGAAAGCTATGAGAACATGTTATGCATACAGAGGAGAGAACACAGAAAGCAATGGAAAAATAAAGAATAAAACAAAATAAAGATAAAACATTTTGTGTAACCAAAAAAAAAAAAAAAAATCGAATTTTTGTTCATCTCTCTAGTCTCCCCAAGGAGTTTGAATGCAAGTTAAAACTCAGCAACGCTGCTTCAAAGGACTGAGTAATGATGTTAGTTTAGGCAATATTCCTTTTCAGTGAGTCTCCATTCTTAGTGAGCAGCTGAAAGATTTTCCCTCCCTAACATCATCAAACATGAAAGAATGGGGTCAGAAAATTCGATTAAAGTAGATTTAAAAAATAATGATAATAAAAAATGTAGTCCGAGGTTTATATTTATATTGGAAGCATTCCGTTGCACACATTCTGTAATCAAACAGATCTTTTTTTTTTTTTAACTCTTGCATTCTTGTTTACATTCATTTAATATGATTTATATTTGTATTTTTTTACCTATGTTGACCCTAAATGTTGACCCTAAATGTTGACCATGTGAATCTAAAGATTGTGATAAAAAAAAAACAACATTCAAGGTATATCATTACGACTCTGCAATGTAATGTTAATCATGTAATTTAATCGAATGTACCAACTTTGACAAATTTAGAAAAAAAATAACATGTAACGTTGAATTTTCCATTCCTATATTATACATTCAGAGCCCAGCAGTACTCTGGTTGCAGCAAAACAAAGAAAAACCTTGTTTTTCTGTTTTTGTTATCACAGGGGGCCCCCTGATGCATCTGCTCAGGACCCCCAAAAAGCCCTGGTGCCGCCCCTGCTCATTGAAAGGTAATTATACAGCCAAAACCAGGAAATTAAAAAATGAAAAATTAACCCCCACTTTCTGCCTTCCACCTGAACCCTCCACCACATAAATCATCATTTCAACAAGCCCCTCCGCTACAAGTCTGAGCAAGCATCCAAAACCTCTGATGTGTCAGAGCTGAAGCTGTGATTAACGGTAATTAGTTTGGGCTGATGAGCGGAGGCACCTGTTCACACGGTGAGAACACGCCATCCATATTCCGCTCACTTAGCCATGGGTTGCATCCGGGGAAAACTCAGGATGCAGATGAATAATTCAAAACCCTGATATTGTTTCAGGCATGGGGGGTGTGAAGTACCGACAGGTCCATTCGTTTGATGAATGCACAAAAAGCCGGTGTTATCGGGAACCCCGAGTGACCGGAACACAGCCGCTCGACCTGTCGATGAACAGAGGAGGACAACATCACCACGACGACGCCCTCCCCACTCCGTGTTTTTCATTTTAATGACACCAGTTGAACATGAGAGGAATTGAACGGTTTACCAGACGTCGCTTGGGACGGATACAGAGCGAGGCATTTAATTACCATGGGATTCCACCGCTGTTGATTTTAGCAATGTAGAGGCGGATCTTATTGATGTCATAACGCTTGTACTTGCATTCTATTAAATAATGGGACGGGTAACTTAACCACTATTTTTTTTATCAAACACTAATCAGAAGGATGTGAATAGCTCAACACATTCAGTACATAGAAATTATACCGTAATTACTAGTGACAGAATGTTTTCCATCTATATACTTCACTCTAGAAAGGGTGACACAGACAATACCATAATTACTGTAATGGCTGCACAATGGTGTAGGGTTGTGGTCAGTTGTGGGCACAGTGGCACAGCGCTTCCACTTCTTCTTCGTCTCACAGCAAGAGGATCCTGGGTTTGATTCCCGTTCCCGGGTGGGGCGCTGTTGGCACCGTGCTCTGGTGGGTTATCTCCCAACTAGGGGCCTTTCTGTGTGGAGTTCGTATTACATTACATTACATTAAGTCATTTAGCAGACGCTTTTATCCAAAGCGACTTACAATTGTTCAAACACCGACGGACGCAGCCATCAGGAGCAATTAGGGGTTAATTGTCTTGCTCAAGGACACTACAGCATGCTTGCAGGAGGAGCCTGGGATCGAACCAGCAACCTTTAGATCACTAGACCACCAGCTCTACCTCCTGAGCTACCATCCCCTATATAGTTTGGGGATGTTCGTATGTTCTCCCCGTGCTCACATGGGGTTTCCACCATATAATATCAGAAAGGACCCCCACCAAAAACATGCACCAGATTGTCCTCTGACCAGCAATGGACGTTTGGAATTGGTCCCCGGAGGCATCGCTGTATGCTGCCCACTGCTCCTGGCTGTCCCCCAGAGGCAGGGCAAGCCGGCCGGTGACAGATAAAATAAAGAATCTTATTTTTAAAAAGTTTTATATACACTACTCACATAAAGTTAGGGATATTTGGCTTTCGGGTGAAATTTATGGAAAATGTAAAAAGTTCATGCTACAGTGATATTATATCGTGAAAATAGGGCATTTAAGTAGAAGCATGCAATGGTGATTTCCTCATCTCAAACAATTGATTGAAACAAAAGCCAACAACAGTGGTGGGTTAACCACAACAAAAAATGTCAATGTCTCAATAACTTGTCATGTGCCCTTGAGCATTACAGCTTGACAACGACGTCTCATGCTGTTCACAAGTCGACTTATTGTCTGCAGAGGCATGGAACCCCACTCCTCTTGAAGGGCGGCCCTCAGGTCACTGAGGTTCTGGGGTACAGAGTTACGAGCCTCTACACGGCGACTCAGCTGATCCCATAGGTTTTCTATGGGATTCAGGTCTGGAGAAAGTGCAGGTCACTCCATTTGAGGTGCCCCAGTCTCCAGCACCCGTTCCCTAATGATGTGACCTCAATGAGCTGGAGCATTGTCGTCCATGAAGATGAACTTAGGTCTGTGTTGTTCATGCAGGGGCACAATGACTGGATTAATGATGTTATTCAGGTAGTATGGGCTTGTCACTGTACCATTCACAAAGTGTAGGGAAGTTCTGTATTGAAGAGACACACCTGCCCACACTGTAACCCCACCACCACCAAAGGCTCGTCTGGTGACAACAGTGGCTGATGCATAGCGCCCTCCTTGACGTCTCCAACATTGTTGGCGGCCATCATTTCTGCTCAATGTGAATCGACTTTCATCAGAGAACAAAACTGAGGCCACTGGTCCCTCGTCCAGTGTAAATGCTCCCTGGCCCGTGCAAGACAATGATGCCTGTGCCTGGTGGTGTGGTCAGGTACCCTTGCAGGTCGTCTAGCACACAGACCACGCCGATGTAAACGGTTTCAAATGGTCTGACATGACACTTGGGTGCCTCTCACCTCCCTTAAATGTGCCTGGAGTTGAGTGGCATTCATCATCCGGTTCCACAGGGCACTGTTCACAATGAAGCGCTCATCAGTGTGGATGTGGCCAAAGGACGTCCACTTCTATGCCTTTCTGTGACTCTTCCAGTCTCTGTATCGCTGTTGCAACCTGCTGATGACACTCTGTGACACTCTAAGCTCAGTGGCCACTTCCCTCTGAGAACATCCTGTTTGAAGCCTCACAATGACGGGGTACTGTTGATCAGTTGTTAGGTGTCGTCTTGGTCTCATGATGTCAAAATGTGAACAGCATGTGAAAAAGGAATGTTTACATACCAATTCTAATTGAACCAGGAAATTTATTGGTCGATTCATGGATCAAACACCTGTTCTGAATTTTGCCGTTCAGCTCCTTGCGTGAGAACAGCAAGTTGTGCAAAAAGTACTGAAACATTGAACAGTTGGACATGTGCATTCAAAAGTATAGAGAAGGTCAAATTAAGTTCACCTGTAAAGGTTATAGTGCATTTTAGGTTCATCCTGAAATTTCACCCGAAAGCCAAATATCCCAAAATTTTTGTGAGTAGTGTATATATATATATTTAATGTATATAATAAACTAAGCTACTCTAAAACATGACGTGAAGGGTTCCAGCAAGAGTGAAGGGGAAGGTCTACAGGACGGTAGTGAGAGCAGCCATGTTGTACGGTTTAGAGGCGGTGGCACTGACAAAAAGGCAGGTGGCTGAACTGGAGGCGGCAGAGTTGAGGATGTTGAGATTTTCATTGGGGGTGACAAGGATGGACAGGATTAAGAATGAGTACATTAGAGGGACAGCTCAGGTTGGACAGTTTGGTGGAAAAGTGAGAGAGGCCAGACTGAGATGGTTTGGACACGTGTGTAGGAGAGATGAGAGTTACATTGGGAGAAGGAGGCTGAGGATGGAGCTGCCAGCCAAGAGGAAAAGAGGAAGGCCAAAGAGAAGGTTTATGGAGGTGGTGAGGGAGGACATGCAGGCGGTTGGTGTAAGGGAGGAAGATGCGCAGAACAGAAGAGAAGGTATTGGAGGCAGATGATCCGCTGTGGCGACTCCTAACGGGAGCAGCCCAAAGAAAAAGAAGACTCTAAAACGCGACATGCAACATCCAGTGGATTAATAGTCCTTAGGCATGACACTGAACTCATATGACTGACAGTGGCTGCATATAATGCAAATGACATTATTCACCGCGTTAATTAATAATAAAGAGAACATAGCGAGGATCCCTGTTCGGCATTGCAAATCGAAACGGCGCTGTATTATAGAAGGAGCGGGCATAGTGTGTATAAATAATCATCATTAGTCAACAATGGATTCCCACATCAAAATATTGATCATATGCGATATGAAGGCGGCGTGGGTGATTATTCCGATATAAACACGGCTAAACGACGCAACCCCTTCAACATCGGCCGACTTGTCTCACCGACACGTCGTCTGATGAATGGTTTAATTTGCCGTCTGAACATTCGCAGAGGATTAAATGACTCTGCCCTCCACTTTTTTCCTCCTCTGCACTTTGCTTCAACAGTTCACACAGCACTCTGCACCGGATAATAGACGATCCCCTGCGTTTCCTCGCTCTGACTCATTACCCTTGTCTCCCTTCTCGTTTCAGTGCAGTCACACATTTCACGTCTGTGTTACTAAGAGAATTGGAAGAAAAAAAAAAAAAAATAGGATTCCTAGATTTTTATATCACTACTACGAACTAATGAAAACACAGCCGAGGGGGCTCTTCTGCTCAAACTCAGTTTGTCTGCTAATAGTAACGGAATGGAGTTGATTCGTGATCTGTATGGATCATCCCGCCCCCCCCACGGTTCGGCGCGCATGTGAGCCGCGGATCAATTGCAAAATTTAACATCATAGTGAAAAACAGTTTTACTGCCGCTGTTGACTTCCATAAATCTGGATGCAGAGCTGCAGTGAAAAGAAGATAGACAAGACAGATGCGCGCTGTTATTCTGAAGCGCAATGATTGGTTTACGGTGCGTCACGCTGCCTCATATTGCACTTTAATTTAATAATTGATATATTTTAAGATTTAAATTTCAACACTCGACATCTCGCACGTTGTCTTCATTTAAGACCATGGGCGTTCCCGCCCCCCTCCCCCCCAGTCTGAATTGTGACATCATAGCATTGTGACGGTAGTGTGACATCGGGATTCGCCATATGAGATAGCCAGACAGAAACACAGGCAGTCAATCTGATCACTTCTCAGACTCATATCACAGACTAATATCGCTTCCATCCGCCTCGTCATAGCCCTTGAGAAAGCACCATCTGTGAGCTCGTTCATGTTATTCGTGTATGCATACAGTGTAGGTGCTATGACAACGTATGAACAGGTTATGTACATCTGCATAGACACTGATCATTAATCTGCATATTTCTGTAATGTTCCACAGTTTTACCGCATCTGGTAAAGACACCTAAAGTGAGCTCCTGTCTTCGGGTACTTTATGGGTGTATGAGTGTTTAGCTCGCTGCATAGCCACGTACGACTTCACATGGTGAGGGCAGAAGAATGGGCAAAAGTTGTCTCCCCCTTTTTTTTTTTTTTTTTGCTGATCCAAAAAATGACCCGTTCCGTGACTCAAAACAATGATACGATGCAAAACCTGAGTTTTTTGATCCGTTGCAGCCCTACTAATAAGCGACACCTTAAATCTCCAACGTTGAGAAAACCCTCTTTGACGTGTCCTATAAAGACAAAATAGTGATACTTTGGTGTGATTTGTGGTGTCCTGTACAAGTACCAAAAGGTAACTGGAAATCAGAACACAATTGAACGCTGAACTACCAGGAAAGTACATTTAGGATCAGAACCATCTGGAACGGGAACCTCAAAAAGTCCCTAAAAGAGCCTTCCCACCACACATAGGGACCATGGTGCAAATCCACCCCAATGGTTCCCGGTCCCCTGAAAAGTACCTCCTCACTTACAGCGCACCATTTTGGGACCGGGAACTATCCAAGTCGAACCAATTCTGGAAAAAGTATCCTCCTCTGATTGAAAGTTCCCAAGGACCGGGAATTAAGTTCCTCGGTTCCTGAAATGGTACCTGCGTGGGAAAAGCACCAACTGGTGTTGGATCTAGATCCAACTCATAATCTCAGTCAAATATCTGAAAGAAAAGACGCCCATGAGGGACCTTGGTCTTGAGTGTTGGAGGTAAAATTTGATGTATTTTTTAAACTTTTGCCAACTTTTGCCCTTTAACGAAGTTGCTTGTTGAGATATCATGAGAGTTTCACAGCACAGAACAAGGCAGCCTTCTGAAAGTCTAAACATTAGGAGGGGCTCCTCCTCCGGGGAAGTACCAGGGTGTTTGAAATGTATATCGTGTTTATATCACACAGCATCTTATGACCTTCACAGGATAACACCCATAGTCACAACATACAAGGAACGCTGTTAAAGAGCAAAATACATCTTTGTTAAAGGGTCAGTTAAAAGAGGGCCTCTCGGGCCCCTAGAATAAGATGTGATAAGCACATGGATGTGATCAATGTCCATTTCATCAATAAGGAAGGAAGCATTGATTATTATATTTCTATGACAAGGCTGGAGGGGGGTATTTTAGAAGAACACAGTTTTCCCTCAATGGCTTTTTGAATCCGTCGAGACTCATTGACGCGTTTAGCTTTGGGTAATGTTTCTATATCCAGCACGTCTCAAGTCGCCGCACTCCAGTGAACTGTGAACCAGCGCTGCCTGCGAGCTTCAGCGTCCAACTCCTTCACTGGGAGATTATTGCTTCATTCTCAGCTCGATACACATGGATCACTGAGTTATTCATGGAATATAGGCCAAGTTATTCTGATATCTCCCTGTGGGAGAGTTGGGGGACATTCCAGAGCCTCAAGTAGAGCAACAGTACAAGGAGTTCCTCTCAGATGAAGGGATACAGGTCACTGGGAGGAAGGACTTCAGCATGGCCATCAGATACAAGCTCACAATCAGCCACTGGCTCGGAAAGAGTTAATTAATTACCGTGGTATAGAATATCACACACACACACACACACACACACACACACACACACACACACACACACACACACACACACACACACACACACACACACACACACACACACACACACACACACACACACACACACACACACACGATGAGGTGATGTTGTGTGGCATCGTACTACACAAGATATTTCAGTCAGATTCTTCGTGGTGGTCCATAACATTTTTTTTTCTTATAAAAAAACCTCCCATATTTCATACTTAATTTAGTTGGTACTTTCTAATTCCTCGGAAACAGCCATTCCGTTTACGAGAGGACCCCCCCCCCAAAAAAAAGAACAGAAAACATCCCCACCAACTCCAAGTGACCAATAAAAAAAACAAAGAAATCACATCAATTGCTGAGAAGAAGGAAAACTTTAGAGAAAAGAACATGACTTAGCCGTCTTGCAGCAAAGACGAGGGTCAACCCAGACGTTGAAAAGAAACTTACGATTTCTGTTTCAAATGGAATTCTGGGACCTGCAGCGTGATCCAACCAACGCAGGCGATGTTATGCATTTCTACTTTAAAATGGGATGTTGAACACATCAGCAGACATAGAGATATGCATCGAGTCCCTATGATAATCATGTGGATGAGAACGTCCCCGAGCTGGTACGTCCATCACCGGCCTGTCCAAACACCAGGCCTTCCATGACGTTGTTCCATGACGTGTGTATTATGCAGCCCAGAGACATTGTGTGTGCATGTGCACGTCTGTGTGTGACGTTGCGTGGCCGCACCTCTGAGTTTGTATAGCTCTCCGTTGACGGCGTTCACGATGAACATGTGCGGAGCCTCGTCGCTCAGCGTGACCGACGCCCCGATCAGCGGCAGCGACCCCCGGGGCTTCTGGCTCCGCCCCTGCTCGCTGACAAAATACTGCAGCTGCCCCAGCTCCGGGTCCAGCACAAAGTACCTGCAATGAGAGGGAACAGGAATGGTTACATTTGTGTTTCCTATTCTTATTTTAGGTAACCTTCACTCATTTGTGTGTGTATATGTGACCCACCACAGCAAGAGCCGCCATATCATACATTTCTAAAATGGCCAGGAGCAGCCTAATAAGTTGAGAAAACCTTTCTTGAAGGAAAAAGAGATTTTTCCAGATTTGTGTTCCTTTGTGGTTTTTTTTTTCTCAATGTATTTTCAAAACTGGGTTTGATTTATAAATAGTAGAAAAATGTTAAACCGTAGAGTTAAATATTCCCGTTAGATTACATGGGGAAACACAGTTCACTTACTGAGACGCTGAATAGCGCTGAACACCGATCAATGTTTCCTTTAAAGCGTCCGTCCAGGTGAAGATATCTCATCCATATTCCATGTGATGTGAAGTCACATGTGAAACCGTTTTGAAAGAATTCAACCTTTAAATCTTACGTGGTTTATACACAAATGGAGACATCGTTGTGGAGGCGGCGTGTCACTGACGTCACCGTCACTTCCGTAAACAAGACGAGGATCCGCGTTCAATTGTCTGTGAAAACTTTCATTTCCCCGTATTGTTATGGATTAGGAGAAGCGGGTGGAGGAAGATCTAAATCATACCTTAATCTGACCAGTGCGATAGATCCAAGTCAGTTTAAGCAGCGCGCACTTGCACTGGACTTGATTTTCGGCGATGATAGTCAGTTCTCCGACAGCGATTCTGAATCTGATATTACTCCGGACTTGGAGAACATTTCAAAGAGCGGATTTCAACCACTTAACATTTACCATTCAACCTGAATGTTGACGATGAAACACAATATTTTCAAGAACCACCGGAGGAGACCGACGATAAACGTGTTGTTGTTGACATCATTAAAGTCCGTTAAGGTTGGTGATTTAAAATAAAATAAAATAATTCCACCTTTATAAAACATGTCTTGGCAAAACTTTCAAGGTGATTATCTCAGAAAGACGCTTTGCCACACTCTTGTCATTAACAAGTCATAGCTTTAAAAATATTTGCTTGATTTGCGCAAGTGACACCTTGTTAAGCTCTGATTCTCCACTTTCAAATGAGTCGAAAGGCGCCAAATGACACTAAAGTATGCGGTGGGTCATATATATATATATATACACATATATACATACACACACACACACACACACACACACACACACACACACACACACACACACACACACACACACACACACACACACACACACACACACACACACACACTATATACATAAACACACGCACATGCACACACAGAGTATATGTAACAGACATGTTATTTAAAGGTGACTAAGGTTCAAATTTGTCCAGTAAAATAAATAATTTTCGGACACCGAACCGAGTTTTATAACAGTGGTGTAAAAGTGCAATTTCACTCAGAAACTGTAGGGGCGCCAAATCCCAAAAGTTATAGTGTTGCTTTAAGGGAGTTTTCTGAACTTCACAGACTGTTCCAGCTGTAAATGATCAATGGCCATAATAACCACATTAGTAATGATTCTTTCACAAATATTTATATTTTGATATTCTGTAAATATATTATGAAAGCACCTATGGCTTTCTGCAAAATATCGTAAACTTAGCGATATTGAGGTAAGCATGTAGGACAATATTTACAGAGGTTCTCTACATAGAGGTTTCACTGACGTGCCCGCAAACCGCCATGGTCTCCATCCCATAAAACCCAGTGATTAGCATTAACGGGGTCGTCAGGAGAGCCGACAGCTCGAGGTGTGAAAATTAAACTGCACAGTTTCCCCTCGTTTGTGACCGATGAATCACATTTAATCACCCCCTAATTGAATCTGCATCTTGATATTCATCTCACCGGCCTGCGATTCAATGACCCATATGCGTGCATCAATTCCGCACGCACGCACGCACGCACACACACACACACACACACACACACGCGCGCGCACACACACACACACACACACACACACACACACACACACACACACACACACACACACACACACACACACACACACACACACACACACACACACACACACACACACACACACACACACACACACACACACACACACACACACACACACACACACACACACACACACACACAGTACTCGGCTTATTATAATTGAGTCAATCCTTTTAGACTTCATGGAAAACTCTGAACATACTTTGTTTCTCGATCACTGGGAGTCAACCTGAGTGATCAGAATATTTTAAATTGATCCTCTGAATTATTCCAACATGAAGCACACGCTCTTTTTTTGGCAGTGACAGGCTCAGAATGTTATGAGAAGTGTCTGAAAACACACAGAACATTTTAAGTATTCATAGTGCGATGTACTCTACTCTACTCTGCAGCTTTTGGAATCATAATGCAGACTACTCCCATCTAGGCCACGCTTTAAAAATTGATCTTCAAAAACGATTTCATCCCAACCCCAAACGGACATTCTCAAAAACGGCCAAGAGCACACTACTGGAACAATGGTCTCTAGATTTAACCTGCTAATTTGAATGTCTACATTTGAAATTTCTACTGAATACTACTATTATATGATACAAATAATCCTACTAAAATGATCATTATGTGTTGTTAAACTAATACTGTGAGTAAGATTCGAATATACCACACGCAAGCTCCTTTCCCACTTGTACTGAAAGCTGTAAATCTAACCGCAATGTTCCACACAGCACCCCTAATAATTCAGTTAGGGGTGCGGGGCGGGGACATCGGGCACAAGCGTTTCGCTTTCCCGCCGACTGCACCGGGGCGTGGAGCAGGAGGGGGAGCGAGCGGACAGGGAGAGGGAGAACGGGTGGAGAACGTTCCTTCTCCGGAGGCAGAGAGTGTAGGACAGGTGGAAAACGATCACACATATTTAAAAACATTGGGTTGAGGGTTATTGCGTCCGGGGACGGGGGCTCTGGGACCTAAATGCAGCGGAGGGAACCCGGTCCGTCTGGGAGGGACGGTGAGCAGGGAGGTGGAAACCAAAGCGCTGATCTCTGAGAGCCAGGAAAAATACCAAATGATTCAGATTGATTCAGCGTTTTAACCCTAACCCATTAAATAGTGTATCCGTAACAGATATGTGGGAACAGACTCCATACAGAACTTTTCCGTAAAGGAGGTCAATGTGGGAACGTTATGGATTCCATGTGGGAAAGGGGCTTTATATTGAAGGATTTAATTCATCGATACTTTCTACTCGAGTGCTAATTCTAAATGCCCCAATAAGAACAAATGTCCACTCTGCAAGCATCTCCATCCGAATTCACTGGATTTGTTTATTTTGGATTTCGTCCCCTCCTCCTCTGGTTCCGTGCTTCTGCAAAAATCGCCCTGGGTTGACACTAATTTCAGCCAACGTTTTTCCGGGTTTTGTGTTCCATAGAAGGAAGGTGGCAGCCACCGAAGGACCATGGCACCCTCCCCTCGCCTCCTTTTGCTTCCCAGACCCTCTGCACATCTGAGAATCAATGCTCCACATCCGCGCACGAGTCGAGGAGCGAAGGTATCGACCGGACCCTTAGCATCAAACGGTACGAGCCAGGTCAATACCTCGGCCATGGACATGGGGGCGGGTTTGTTGCACACAGCTTGTTGTTGTTTTCCGGTTAAAATCCCCCAAGAGCTACTTTCCACACGGTTTGGTTCAAAAGAGCTCAAAGCCCCACGATTCATCACATCACAAGCCGAGCTGAATTTCAACGAGTCTCACCTTACACGGGATATATGTTTTTTACAGGATCATGGTTACAGTCATCTGTGCTGCTGATGATAGTCTGCCGATAACTCCAATAGGGCCTGGATGTATAGATTGCAGATTTAACAAAGGCCCGAGGAGGGTTACATCCAGAAAAGTCTCCAAGCAGGACAAAGACAAGGATCACAAAACTGAAAGCAAAAAAGAATGCAGGATCAAGTCGATAAGAATAATAAAAAATAAATTATAAAAAAAATTGAAATAAGTATAAAAATAACAAAACATTTGAAACAATACAAAATAATATAAAAATTTAAAGAATAACGAAAAATAACAGAATAAAAATACAAATTAATAAGAATAAAAATATAAATAAATAATTTTTAAAAGGGTGGGGGGGGGGGGGGGGGCAAGATGGCTCAAGGCCATGACTTCAACCTACACGCACACTTTTTTTCCCCCCATGATTCCTTTGGATTTCCCCGGAGAAGCTACAGCAAATAATGCTGTTTAGAAATTGATCCTACCCACCCACGGCCTATCCCATCACAGGAGACAGTGATTTATGTTGGATACAGTCAGCTGGGGAACTTTGTGCCGGCATCAATTCCTCTCCCTCCGTCACACACACACACACAGACACACACAGACACACACACACACACACACACACACACACACACACACACACACACACACACACACACACACACACACACACACACACACACACACACACACACACACACACACACACACACACACACACACACACACACTCTCTCTCTCTCTCTCTCTTATCTCCAGTAGAGTCAGCAGATGGCCGCCTTTACGACTGACCCCTGCCGGTAGTCTCGGCTCTCCAAGTTGAACTGGAGTGTCGGCCTTAAACAAGATGGATGGAACGGAATGGGGAGACTCCCAACAAACTGCCTCTCAAGGTCTGAGGGTCGGGCGGTGAACTTTTGATCTTCAGCGCAAGAAAAACATGGGACCATGAGGCTTCAGACTGTGCAGACAAAAAGGGAATTCTGGTACGACAAAATCTTTAAAAGGTTCGACAAAAAATAGTGATAAGGCTTGTAGACAACTAGAGAAAACAAATTTTGGCGGATATGTCTAATCTATTTTACTCTTTAATGTGAAATTGGCCATATCTGCATATTTTCAAGTCTTGCATTGTAGTTTCTAGGTAGCGTCTCAGTAAAAAACAACTGCTTATTTCTACTGGTAAAAGTAATTAATTGGAATACTACTTGAGTAAAAGTCTTAAAGAAGCTGATATGAAATGTACTTAAATATCAAAAAAAAAAAAAAAAAAAAAAGTAAATGCAGGGGAGGAAAGAAAAACCTAGACTTTTTCTTTCTGCTATGAGCTTTTTTCTTCTGCTTCATTCTGTTTTCCAATATTTCCGTACTTCTCGGTAAGCATAAGAGGCACTTTATCCGGCAAAAGCATCTTTCACTCCGACATAAGAAAACATTTGGTGTAAATAGACCCCAGGTGGTCTCCCATCAGTCGCAGGTGCTGGTGCAGGTGCAGGTGGGGCAGCATCACCGCTGGAGGAGGCAGTCGCTGTGGGCGTGGCTTGCCAACACGCTGCTCTAGTTTGTTTGTTTTTGAGGGAAATGTCTGTGCTTGTTCAGCCCAATTCTGCGGAAAAACAGCAGAACTGGCAACTCTGAACATGGCTCCAGAGTGTTTGTTGACACTCGGCCTGCTGCTGATATGACCCTTGATTGGCACATGAACCTGCTGATAACTAGTTTCACTAACATCACAACAACCCAGTTTTACTGAGGTTTATTTTGTAGCGAGTGACAAATGTGTTCAGTGGAAATGTATGGGAGTAAAAGTCAACTTTTTGGGTCTAAATGTCGCAAAGTAAAATGAAAAGTGGACAGAAATATAATAACTCAAGTAAAGAGATACTCCTAAAAATACTTCAGTACAGTAACAAAGAATTTTTTACATTGTTACTTTACACCACTGCATGAAGGCAGCGCGATGTGAGGGACCTGAATCCAGGAGAAGTGGTTGCCGGTGACAACTGTCGTTAACAGGTCAGGGGTCATTATTCAGAAATAACTGATCGCTGATTGCCAATCAGAATCAAGTATTCCACAGTCGGGTAATAATTATTAAATAATAAACTGACCGCAATGATGTGTGCTGACCATGATCATTTCGTAAAAAACGTTAAGATTTCAAACCCACGTTTCCGAAATTTCAGAGTGACTTTGAGCCAACATAGAAATGCTGCAATAACTAAATAAAACGCAAATTAGCGGCATTTCCTTTAGTTGGGTTGAGGCAAATTAACTGTCTATGGAAATGTTTATGTTCCTATATTTCTATTTAAGGTGGATTATACACTCATGTAAGCTTATACCATGAGGTAGAAAAAAAAAAAAAAAAAAAAAAAAGACTTCCACAATTATTAAACAAAATTACTTGTATGACAATCAGCAACAAAAATTCATTTTTTTTCAGAATTCAAACACACATTTTCTTATCTTCGCATGAGTATTGCGTTACAAATATTAATATTGAATATTATTAAATATTATTACGTGACTTATGTTAAACACTCCCAACTTTCCATTGGGAAACTGGGATAAATCCATCCATTAAAATTATTTGTGCAGGCCAGTTTGTTGTGGTTTATATGTCAGTTACGTGTAGATATACAGATATTGGATGCCTATTACTGTCTTAAGACCAGTTTTAATCCTGCAGTGTTTATCATAACCAGCATTTTCTTTTCTGCCAGTGATGAGCTGCATGAACATTTTAAACTGCAGTTGTTAAAAGAAAAGCACTCTCAGAAACCCATCAGATTGGATGGAAAGAACTTAACCATTTACACAGACTAGGAACAAATTAACTTAATATTGCCTAAACAAAATGGATAAGGAATTGTTCTCTTGGCACAGGGAAATGGCCCCGTGTAATACCAATAACTTGTCATGTTTGGCCCCGGGGGAGCGTCAACCCAGTACAATAACACTGACATGCACGCTGCTCCAATATCACCAGCCTGACCTTTAATACAGATAGATCTTTCTCATATCATTTTCTAATAATTCACCTCTGTAAGAAAACAGCAACCCGACCGGTCAAAAACAGCTTATGGCAGCACATGTATCCACATCAACAGACATAAAGCCATTTCCTCAGCACGAATCCTGCGCGAAAGAGCTTGTCAGCATGGCTTTTAACTCTGCTCCTCTGACAGTACACCCCAAAAAACACTGCTATAATAAACATATATATGAACAACTGATATAGATCCTGAATTACATAGAATTTTTGGCAGCAAATGTTCTAGTTATTTTCTCGTTCTTCTCCAGGGAACTCAGCATGCCTTATTGAAAAGCTTGTACCCTGTCTTGGGTCTAGGTAATTGGGCCTGGGATCAGAGTGGCTGTACGCCTGTTGCTCGTCAGAGCAATCAATGAGCAACAGGTAAATCCCCATCCCCTCACACGCGGGACAGCCTCTGTCATGACAACTGTCCATCTGCTCCCAGCTTGTTACATCTTGCCCACTCTCTACAATAAACTGGTGTGTTTGCAACATCTGCCTGTGTCTGTGGGCCCTAAAAACACTGTGGCAGGCGGAAATGACACACTTATTTTCCTGCATTACACCGTACATGGATGTAATTTGGGTTTACTCTTTATTTAGGCCTATGGGCTGGATGTGAGCAGTGATGACCTAGGTCAAAAGGCTAGAAACAGATACAAATCAACCAACTCTTAAGAGTTCTTCAGAGAAGACATTAAACAATATACTATATACTATTATATACTATTCCATAGTCACTTTTCAAGATTCAATCCACTGGGAGGCTGATGATTGTTGAGTTGAGAGTAGTTATTAATAGCCAACGCTACCACTATTACATCAAATTAATGTTGAGCTTCTTGGCTTTGGAAACTGGTAGTCCAGGCTGTGTCCTTGTTTTGGAAAATAATGGGTTGGAAGGCCAATACATGCGCAGCAGGAGACAACCTCTCACTAACGTCGTTGAAATGCCCCGTTCGCTCCTTAAAAGTTCTCAGATCTTCCCGAGACAAACGAAAGACAAAACGACAAAAGAAAAGGCCGATATGGATATGTATGTTTTTTACATTCAGCTCCTCCAGACCGCATGGTTAGGTCTGTCTCATCGTGAGCAGACACCCGCCCACCAAGTGCGTATTAGCCGAACTCCGAGCTTTGATCAATGGAAAAAGAGCGCAGCGCTTTTCAGCCGAGCACATCTGCAGAGGAATGATTCATCCCTCACAAAGCCGTCCCAGGGGACTGCTCTCACACAGACACAAATATAGAACCTACATGTTGAACTCACACTAATCTGCATCTATGCACAGGATGGAAGAACGAGACAAGCACTAGTGGATTGCAACACATATATAAATATATACACTGATCAGCCACAACATTAAAACCACCTGCCTAATATTGTGTATTATGTGTATTGTTATTATTATAATTATTATTATGGACTCCACAAGACAACTGAAGGTGTCCTGTGGTATCTGGCACCAAAATGTTAGCAGCAGATCCTTTAGGTCCTGTAAGTTGCGAGGTGGGGCCTCCGTTGATCAGGCTTTCTGTTCAAGCACATCTCAGAGATACTCGATCGGATTGAGGTCTGAAGAATTTGGAGGCCAAGTCAACAGCTTGGGACTCTTTGTCATGTACCTCAAACCGTTCCTGAACAATTTTTTGCACTGTAGCAGGGCGCATTATCCTGCTGAAAGAGGCCACTGCCATCAGAGAACACCGTTGTCATGAAGGAGTGTACATGGTCTGTGGTGTACAATGTTTAGGTAGGTGCTACGCGTCAAAGTAAAATCCACATGAATGCCAGGACCCAAGGTTTCCCGGAAGAACAAAGCCCAGAACTGCTCACTCCTGGCTTTGCCTTCTTCCCATAGTGCATCCTGATGCCATCTCTTCCCCAGGTAAACGATGCGCATACACCCGACCATCCATATGATGTAGAAGAAAACATGATTCATCAGACCAGGCCACCTTCTTCCATTGCTCCATGGTCCAGTTCTGGGACGCTCACGTGACCATTGTAGGAGCTTTCGGTGGTGGACGGGGGTCAACATGGACACCAGTCTGTGGCTACACAGCCCCATACGCAGCAAACGGCGATGTACTGTGTGTTCTGACACCTTTCTATCATAGCCAAAAAAAAATTTTCCAGCAATTTGTGCTACAGTAGCTCTTTTGTGGGATCGGACCAGACAGGCTAGATTTCGCTCCCCACGTGCATCAATGAGCCCATAGGCGCCCATGACCCTGTTGCCCTTTCTTGGACCACTTTTGGTAGTTACTAACCACTGTGATAAGGGAAAACCCTCGTCAAAGTGGCTCGGATCCTTACGCTTTCCCATTTTTCCTGCTTCCAGCACATCAACTTCAAGAACTGACTGTTCACTTGCTGCCTAATACATGGGGGGGGGGGGGCTGAGTTTGCCTGAGTTTGAATTCGAATTGAGTTAGAGGCTCTCTGCGGGGGGGGGGGACAGTTGAGAACCTCTGATACATGGGTGGGAAATTTTTTTTGGGCAGAGTTGCAGTACCACAGTCAACCACCAGGCAGACCCAATTGGCAGCAAGCCCCCACCACTTCGGTCCCGGGGTCTGGAACCAGACACATAATTTGTACATCTTGTTTATCTGCTTTTCATCCTTTTACAATTCACTCCAGAGCATCAAAAATAATCCAGCTCAGGTTTTATCACACACCTTATATTCACAGGCCTGAGGCTTGGCAGGGGAAGAACACGCCTCAATAAGGCACATGGGATGTCACGGGTCTAATTCTTTGTGTGTGTGTGTTTTGTGTGTGCATGAGAACCCTCTCCACCCTCTCTGAGTGCTTCTCTCTGATTGTTAGGCCGGTGAACCTAGAGGCACCATAATGCAGAGTCAAGACATTAATCCTGAAATAGCCTCTCAAGCACATGTCTTGTGATGCACAGGATCACTAATGCCGGTGCCTATTGTGCTTATACATGGAAATGTATGCAACTACCACATTTGTAAGAACCAACACACACACACACACACACACACACACACACACACACACACACACACACACACACACACACACACACACACACACACACACACACACACACACACACACACACACACACACACACACACACCTCAATGTCCCTTGATATTGAAGTGTGGCATAGAACCAGCACAGGTCCAAGGGCCGCTATAACAAAGCTGTCCTGTTTAACACATTCGGTAGTGTTCGTCTTCCTCCACATGATACTATTCAAACATGACAGAACGGTCATGTAATAACTGCAATATCACAAGACTTTCCATTTCTGAACAACATGATATTTAGAAGAGATTCTAAAGAGGATGATTATAGATGGTGTGCAAAATGGCCTGGAAGAGTTCAGCCACTGTTGGGGCAAAAAAAAAAAAAAAAAAAAAAAAGCAGCAATTACTTGTTTGGCAATCCTTCCTGCCAGGAAGTCTCCCTCTCTCTCTCCCTCTCTCTCCCTCTCTCTCCCTCTCTCTCCCTCCCTCCCTCCCTCCCTCCCTCCCTCCAGTGGCCACAAACAGGAATCTGGCACACCTGGATCCCGACACGGGGGTGGGATGCGTCTTCTGCTCTGAGAGGGAGACGCTGCAGCACCTGTTAGTTCTGTGTTCTAGGCTGCGGGGGCTGTTTGGGCTGTTTGGGCTACTGGAGCGGTGGGTTCAGGGTCTGGGGGAGAGCTTCTCTTTTAAACTTTTTATCTTCGGTCCTGTTTACATACACTGTGTCAAGCAAAACTGTCCATGTCCTGGTGGACATTGTTTCAGGGGTGGCCAAGCTCGCCATTTGCAGGAGCAGGAAGAACGCTGTGCGACACCCGCCTTGAGTTTTACAAACTGACCAGCAAATTGGACACTTTCAGAAGTGTATGGGGTGGTGGGGAGGTTTCTGTACTCTGTCCAGGATGATTCCCACATTATAAAGCTGTGATTTTCCTGTGGTAGCTGTGATCCTCTCTCTCTCTCCCTCTCCCGGGGCCCAAAAGCATCCAGAGCCTGCAAATAAACTTAGACAACGGTTGTTAATTTAGGAAATTTTACATGTGATTATGCCATGTATAGATCAATATATAAACATAGGAATATACAAACATAATAAAGTCATACATTGACTTTTGAGCAAAAACTAGTAAAATCTAGTTTTCCCACTGGTCTAGTTTCCCCATGTTGTTTTTCCTCCAATATGTTCCCAAGTAATGCGGCTGAATACAGTCATTTAGGGTAATTCTCCATCTCAATTCACAGTATACATATATAAATACTGTTTGAATTTTTCCTCCACTTAAAAATGTTAACCATGATCTAATCTACACCTAAATTCTCAAACCAAACTCATGTATAGGTAAGGTACATTTTTTATTTGATTTTATTTATGGTAAACAGTTGATACCATGAGCCAGTTTTGCAGTTTTCATACAACCACTGCTAACTAGGCAGTGATACAGAATAGAGATGAATGATAAGAACATGCCGTATGTCACAAATGCAATTAATCTCAATCAAAAATAAAAAGAAATAGGCCTAATGTGTAGTCAAACACAATTCATTTTTGAAATTCAAGAAAAAAAATGTAATAATAAGATTTACAGAAAAATACTGCTCCAAAGGAAATCCTTGAATTACAGGCAATTTTATGTCTACATGTGGCATATCCAATGGTATTTAGTAAGCATTTTTGGAAAAGTGTGTATGTGTACCCACCTGCATGTATGGGCATTGCAATAACTTTAATCCAGACTACATCACTGCCCAGAGTAGTGAGGCATTAACACAAACTGGAATGTCAACTTTATCGCTGATTCACATATCATTCTCTGGCTCATCGTTATTCTGCCTCGTTTCTATGTAATCTGCCAAGGCTTTATTAAGACACAAACACACCGAGACTGAAAATAAAAACAATGAAATAAAAAAGAATCCCAAGGTTTCCATTTCTTCCATCGTGTCTCCGCCAAGCCTCATCTTTTAACATCCAGGGAAACGGAAGTGGAAAGCAAGACGAAAACACGAATCCTTGATGAGCTTTTATCTCGCTGCTCTGAGCAGCTATGGCCGTTAGACACCGGAAGGCAGATACACACGGTGGATCACACGTCATTGCTTTGATTTAACGCACAATGCAGAGGGTTTGCTTTGACGAAACTCACACGCAAAGACACAAGAGAAACAGTAGTATCAGATAGGTACATATATTGTCACTATGAGCCATGGGCAATATTGTTATCAGCACATAGAACATACATTAATATTATGAATATATTTTATATCAGTACTAACTGTAGTACTAGTCGTATTATATTATAATATTATTATTAGTGGTATTAGTATTAGTGGTATTAGTTGCAGCTGCAATGTTTCTGTAACTTTCCAGCAGGAAGTAGGGGTTTCATGGATCCTTTTTGAAAGATATATTTGTTTCTGGGTTGAAGTTGGGGTTTTTTTTGTTGTTTTTTTTTTATCTAGATTTCCACGTCCAGTCCAGCTCCTTCTAGACATTTGGGACACCTGCCAAGGTCAATGAAGCACAGGAACCCGGACTGTCGCCTCTAAGCGCTCTGAAATTGAAACCGGATGGGAAATCGAGCTGAAAGGACAAATTAATCTTTCTTTCTTTTCTTATACCCCGTACAGATAAGAGCAGAGGTTCAGAGTCACCGCTCTGGTTTCGGTTCCTATTCGTAACATCCTACATGTCAATAGTTTTATATCCTGTGCGTTTTACTCGTGCAGTACCGTCTGAGATAAAAAATTTGATGTGTACAAAATGCATCAGGAATCTTTTAACTTCTTATAAGGTGAATCTCTACACACAGATGGCTTTCCATGCAGAATCCATAAATCCAGAATGTATGCATCTAAATATAGATACATGCACAGAAATATCGATATAAATAAATGTATCAGGGTGTCTCGACCCAGCACAAATTCTGCGCAAAGCAACTACTGCAGACCGATGGAGTACAGCACACATCGCAATTCAAAGGACACCCCAGAGCCACAACCTGCACATATATTACGAATTGGGTGGTGATGTGACAAAGTGCTCTGCCTCACAAACTCTTCCCGCTCCAACACCCTATCAGAAGTTGTAAAACTTGGGGTATCAGTGATGGGAGAATGTTCTGCAATTTGATAGTTTTGCATCGATTGTTCACAAATTCCGACTACAAATGTAGGTCTTTGTGGATCAAACTTGCACAACAAGATATCTCAAACACCCCAGATCCAACAACACCTGCGACACCCATCGAGCCGAAGTACAATTTTCCGAGTTCACTTGGAACGCAGCATTAGTTCAAAGAAATTTTCCGAATTTCCATAGAAAGCAGCAGTACTTCCGACCAACTCAAGTTACAATTATCCAAGTTCCCATGGAACGCAACATCGGCACCCTCTTTTCTTGACCCAGTGCAGATCCTGCGCGAAGCAACCAATGCACACCAATGGGGTCCGCAATGCACCGCGTCCCATGCAAACTCCACCAGGGAGCCACAACCGGCACATATGTGACCCCAGAAATGAGAGTTTTCACAGACAAGTGAAACCGGATCCTCGTCTTGTTTATGGAAGTGACGTCAGCATTACTTCTACGTTGGTATACGCCTCCTACACAATAATGTCTGTGTGTGTGTGTGTGTGTGTGTGTGTGTGTGTGTGTGTGTGTGTGTGTGTGTGTGTGTGTGTGTGTGTAAAAGTAGTACGATTGAAAGGTTGAACTCTATCACAATGGTTTCATATTGTGACTTCACATTGCATGGAATATGGAGGAATGATCTTCACCTGGACGCTCGCTTTAAAGGAAACGATCGATCGGCGTTGTTCAGCACTATTCAGTGCCTCGGTAAAATAACAGGAATATTTAACTCCATGGTTTAACATTTTTCTACTTTTTATAAATCAAACTCTGTTTTGAAAATACAAAGGAACACGAATCTGGAAAAATCGAATTTTCCTTCGAGAAAGGTCTTTTCAACTTATTTGGCTCCTGGCGATTTTAGGAATGCGCGACAATGCGGGTTTTGCTGCGGTGGGTACCATATATGGATGATGATGTCATAAAGCGCCTGGTTCCACCACCACAGCCAGCTCCACCACGGCAGCCCGCCCCGCTCCGCCAACAAGCGGCAACTTCCGGTAGATTGGCAACCGTTTTTCACAAATTCCTGCTCCAAATGTAGATCGATGTGGATCAAACTTGGACCACAAAATGTCTCAACTGTCCCGAATCAACAACACTTCATTCATGTCCGTGGGTTTGGCAGTTGCTGTGCGTTACACATAGCCTCATCGCCACATCAAGGGCTGTTATCAATGGGCACAGAACACAATGTTTCTAGATGCATATGGCTAGCCCTACAACCAATCAGAGCAACGAAACATGTGACGCTGTAAGTAAAATGGAAAATTAAACTTTTACCAAATCCTGTCAAAGTAAAGCAGCATCAGTGGCAGCCATCTTGGTAAGGTGCATCAATGGCTTTCCTCTGCATCGTCAACGTATCAAATCCCCCTCATATTAGAGAAACGATTGTGATAACCCGACCATAAAATGGTCAGGTGGAAATCTGTTTGAATGGGAGGGTGGCCAGACTTATCTGCCAGAGCAAATGAAACATAAGCCTGGCAGATTTGTCTGATTCCTAGGCTACGCCACACACTTTCAGCCGGAAAAAAGGAGAAAAACAATAATAAATATAGCTGCAGGCATCAATACACAGGGTCCAGCTTAGTCGTGTTAGATAAGAATTAGTTTTCTGAGTTCCCGCAAAATCACTTTGTATCGACACCAATTACAAATTTTCGAGTTCCCGTGGAACTTAGCAACAGTTTGTGCTCTCGCTATTCTTTACATAAGCATTACTACTAAAACAAGTTACAATTTTCAAGTTTCCATTGAACTCAGCATCGTGCTGACGCCGAGTCCTGGTGAATTAAAAATACAAGTCGATACACTTGTTACGACTTTATCCTTAAAGTTAGAAGGTGGCTGTCTGCTTTGTGTAGTCCACTGAGTCCTGCCTCACGGTGTCTCTGTGGAAGGAAATCACTCCGTGTGGAAGTTCCCAACAACACGCTTCCATTCAAATGGATTAAGCACTGCACGTCCCTCAGAGACATTTCGTAAACATTTTAAACTTTTGTGCCTTTAATAAAACAAACACAATTTGGACTAAATCCACGTGAGGACACAAACCTGGAATATGTTTTGGACTGTTTTCGACTCCGACAGTCTGTGTGGACTTACGTCACTGCTTGTTGTTCTTGCCCGCTATCTTGGGCGTGCTGTAAAACTCTGCAGTGTCTTTGCATCATCGCGTCCTGCCTCCTGCTGCTCTACCCAGGCTCCGCCCCTCGTCTAAACCAAACACAGTATTTCCAGGTCTTATCTGACACGGTCAATCTCCGTGAAAGGGTAAATCCGGTAAATTATTATTACCCTAAAAAAAATTTTTTTTTAAATTTCATTATAATAATAATAATGATAATAATAATAACAATAATAATAAAAAATATAGCTGTAGGCAGCAAAACACGGGGTCCAGTTTGGTCGTGTAATATACACATTACAGTTCTCCGGATTCTGTGCAATGTAGCACAAGTTACTATTTTTTTGATTTTTATGACCACTCACAGACGAACCGTGGATTTATAATTTAGCGTTGGTTCATGATGTCACAAAGTGACTGTGTTCTCAATGTAACGCCAATGTTCAAGCAGCAATAAACGGCAATGAATCTTATATTTGAGAACTACTGCACACTGTTAATTTCTGGAGTCTCCAAATTGTAAATCATTGTGATGAAATGAGCCTCTTAACACCGAGACGTGTGTTAAGAGGCTCACTCACATTGAAAGTTTTTCCATTAGTGTTTCACAGTATCTTTCTTCAGTATTATCTTTATTAATATTGTGACTGACCTTGACGACTGGGTTTTTGGACAATGACTTCTTTATTGTCTTCGATTTTCTGCAACAATAACAGCTTTTGTAATTAATTTTCATAACAATAAATGCATTTCATTTTAGAAATATATAAATACATGTTTGTTATAATTACTACTATATTGTATTTATTCTGTTAATAATGTACAATTTGAAAATTAAGTTAAATATTACTTGTCTATATTGTGATGCAGACAAGAGTTATGGAAATTTTACATTCCTTTGTCATTATAATTATTATGGAAGAATTTCTCAATACTGAACACTTTATGCCTTTTCATTAAAGTTTAAGTTTAGCTGTAGGAAAATGTTTATATATATATTTTCCTACACTGTTTATTATTATTTTAAAAATAGTTGTTTATTTTTTACTTTGATCTAAATATTTTCATTGTTATAACTTACCTGGTTGTATGTAAGAACATGTGGAGCCAGTGACGGTATATGATGTGTCACGTTTAAGTCAATTATAACGTATTTGCGTCGATTTAATATAGCATGTTACGTTTTAGGAATCAGTTAGTTAGTCAAGTAGAAATTCTTAGGTAGCTACTGTGTTCAGTCTAGAACATAGTGTGTAATCATCGGGTGCGTTGCATTGACATTTCACTGCATATATGTATGAAAGTATGTATACGTATGTGACGAATAAACCTCTTGAATCTTGATAGCAGTCGAATTTACGTAATTTAATTGTTGACTTACATTTTCAATAAGTTGCTTCCATGAAATACCAAAAACGTTATGTGATCATATGTGATATTTCTGTGGGTAATTGCCATTGCACGGCTTCTATTTTTCCGATGCCACGCTGGATCTTGAACGCATCACTTAGTCGCACATTTCAGTGGACTCGACGTGGTCACAAGTTTTTGTGGATTACGTTTTTTTGTATTCTTCATGAAGCTGGCAAAGTAATCGGGACTACGAAGATAAAATATCAATCGAACAGCTCTACTGACATCTACCAGGTAAGAAGGTACATAAATACACATGTAAACATATTGTTTGTAACGTCGAACCACTACAAAGCGGTTTGAGTGGTGTAGTGAAGGAGTCTAGACCGCACACTGGACACGGTCCAACTGGACATTCTCAATCAGATATCTGTACATTAATAGTAAATAGTTTGATGACGTTGTAAAGTGTCTTACTGTATCTGTATCTCATTTGGTTCATTTTGTTTACGTGTCAGTCAAACAAGACCAGCTGAATATTTCGGATCAAAGTCTTTAGATTGTTCACTAATATCTGCTCCATATCTGGAACGATTTTGATGAAATTTCAACCACCTTGTGACATACCAGTTTAGACGACACGTCAAGCGTGTTGGTAGCTTATGTAATTGTTGTGATTGAGATACTTTTAGCCGGGTTGAACATCTGTGGTCTGTCATCTGTGGCCAGTCTGTGATATTGATCAAAGTTGGTCGGTTTTTCACAAATTTGTGCTCCGTATGATGTTTGTGACATACTCAAATAAGACGTAAACCATGTTCATAGCTTCTGCCGCTGGACCCCTAACGAGCTGCTTATCTTTAAACCCATTCAAACTACATAATTTTGACCAGACTGGAAGCTATGCACTGTGGTGTGTGTGTATCATGTTTATACTCTTAGTCGAGCATTGTACTGTCACAATTCGATGACCTACATTTGAAATATTATCGGCAACCTTCAAAGCGAGAGGAATTAGAGTTCCAATTCCAATACAATGCTCTATGATTCCAAAGCAGACCAAATCCAGATGTTCCAAATATGGATTCAACCATGGAGCAAAAGAAAACATAAGAAACAGTACTATCCAAGCCTTTTTGCAGGGTTTCGTGGCGTTACGTGGTAAAAAGGGTATTACCATAACTGTTTGCACAGTATGATTTTCCTGTTGCACTCATTACCAATACTGTTTGTGATCAATTTAACTTAGTGTCGATATTTTGCTTAAAATTCTGCTCTGCGTGATGTTTAGGAAAACTGACGACCAGAGTCAAACTCCCTGCATGTGTACTCTGACAACAACGCCTGAATCCAAACTAGTTCCAAAATGTCAGCTGTGGCGCTGCCAGCTTTGTCCTATAACCCAACGCCTGCTGTGTTTCTCTGCGTGAATATTATTATATTTGACTCATTCGGCCTTTATTTAACCAAGTGATGTCCCATCGAGAGTCAAGATCATTCCATTGGCAGGACAGCTGCAACAACACACAGTGTTGCAAAACAGACAAAAACAAACATTTGAAACACACACACACACACACACACACACACACACACACACACACACACACACACACCAAAACTCATATATAAACTGATCTTACAGCCCTAATAATAACATATATAACTAACTATATATATATAAATATATACACATATACTGTATATAGGAACAACTTCTTCTGGGGGCTATTTGGTGAGGTTGACCCCATTCCACTTCCACAACCAGTGACGTGGTTGTGGAAGTGCAACGTGGACGGAGCAAATAACAACACGCGCCAGCAGCACAGCTGATCCCAGGTCAGACGATGGGCGCTGGTGGTGTGTGGATGTTTAAACTACAACTCACCTGTTCTGCCAGCCCTGGATCAGGTTGGTGTACTTGCTCAGCAGCCCTTCCAGCTGCCTCTTCTGGGCTTGCTGCGAGTGATGCACGCTGTTCCCCAGTGATCCTCCCCGGCTGCTGAGGGACGCCGATCCGGGGCTCTGCGACCCGGGCCGGCCGCCCCTCCGTACGGCGGAGGCGGCGGCGGCGCCGCCGCTGCTGCTGCTGCTGCTACTGCTGCCCTTCTCCGAGGAGAGCGACCCGGAGCCGCAGAGCGACTGGTCCATCCTGGCGCCGGGACGGGGGAGCGGGAGGGAGGGGAGGGGGGTGGAAGTGGAGCTGGAAAGGGGGTGAAGGATATATATATTTTTTTTACCAGAACATCAAATGTGCACTCTGCATGCTGCGCCGGAGCGGGCGTTAGTGTCCTTCAAAGTGCGGAGAATCGCTCATGTTCGCGGTGTGCACGCCCAGGACCGGTGCTCCACTGCGGCGGTGCGGCGCTGGTGTGGCGGTGTGTCTGTGGCTCCTCTGCCGGAGAACGGACCCTCCCACCGCGCCGAGGACCAGCCCCGGATATTACAGCTCGCACTGGAACGCATCATCACGAGCTGCGCGGCCCCGAACAGGCTTCACCGTCTGTCCGTCTGGGAAACGAATAGGGCGTGCTGAGTCAAAGTGTGCGGATCCTAAAATGCCTTTTAGACGCCGTAAAAGCGGGGGTGTCAAAGATGTGGCCCGCGGCCCGGAGTGTGGCCCGCAGTGGGGGTCCAATCGGGCCAGCGGGGAGATTTGTCATTTATAAAAAAGATTTATAATTGATATAAATACAATTATATATTTAATAACATGTGTATATACGCAGTTAACATATACATATGTATAAAAAATAATAATAATCCATTAAAAATAAATATATATAGGCCTATATCAATTCAGTCTGCAGTATTTGGAGATAATTGCAATTCAGATAATGTGAAGGGTGTCAGGGTGTCAAAGATACAGCACAACGGCCGGATTCAGCCGCAGAGGTGACCCATTTGGCCCACGGCCATTATTTGGGGAAAAATAACGTTTTTTGTATGTTTTTGAATATAAAAATATTATATATATATATACAAATATATATGCAATTGGTATGGATACAGCTGACTCATTGAATTAATTAGAGTTTGGTTGAGGGCCCTATAAGCGCTGCCAAACACACAGGAGAAAAATCCGGGTTGAGAAAGTGAAATTCCACCCTAGGACTTTGAGTCAACCATGTGAAACTAGTGAGTGGAGTCAGCTGGAGCGAAAAAAACAGGAATTTTACTTTCTGAACCTGGAATTTTTCACCTCGGGTTAAACATTATATTTGTGTAGCCTAAATTGGCACTCCTCTCAAACTACACTTCACAGTTTATTACAGGCAGATAATGTCAACACTGTTCTATGAATTATACAACATACATCTATCACATTATGGATATAAATCAATGATTAATGACTGCTTTGGAAAAACACACAAACACAATCAAAAAGACATTAGTGTCTACTAAATGACAATGTAATGCTTTGCACTTGGAGCTAAGGTTGAAAGCATTTTGCTTGAGATCATGTAAGTATGCACCTTCTTAAGAACTGCCTTCCAAAGCAAAATCAACAAAATGAGTCATAAATGAGAAGGCTCTAGAATAACGTATTGCATTCTGAGAAAATATAGGCTACAAAATTTAGAATAATTTCAAATGTGGGCTGGGCGCTGTGTCAATTGGGCGACCAGGGTGGGGAGTCATTAGGACGGGGAACCAGGATTGCACCGAGGCATCTCACACACGCCTCGATAAATATCAGTAGGACACTTAAGTTAACGCTGGATAGATGCTCGCTGCTCGCCAGTGGAAGCAGCCACAAAGCGGCGATCAATAGGAAGAAGGGACAAAAAACGGGACGGAGGAAGAACAATCAGAGTCAATGGTTTGTTAAAAGCCTTGGCTGGAAGTCCCGCTGTTCCCGCTGCCACTCGGCCGTGGAATTAACTAACCCCAAGCCACGTCTCACGCACGTCATCACATGAACCAGTGCGCCTGTGCGCTGCCTAAATCTACAATTTCTGCAACGTCATCGCCGTCATGAAGGCCGGCCGTACCCTCCATCATCCCGGCACCTATTACCTCTCCTCTTTCCTTTTCATCCTCACCCCTCGTCCCTCTCCCCTCCCGTTCCACTGCACCGGCCCTGGCCGCCATCAAAGGAAAAAAACCCTCGTACGCATTTCTCGAATCAACGTGCACGGAGGCGGCGAGTGACACATGGAGAAGCGTTTCTCTCCGTCAACGTTGTAAAACAGGAAAGAGCACACACACACCCCCTCCCACCCCCCACCCCCACACACACACACACACACACACACACAGCTCCAAAGTTCAATACGCGTCTCCTCCATTGTGTGTGACCTCCCTCCGGCAGCACTCCAGCCATGCTAACATTGCACCAATCTATTCCATTACAGCTGCGTGTCAGTCTGTGCAGATTTATAGTGGCTGTGCTTGCTTGACACAGCAGCACTCCCCCCTCCCTCTCTCCCGCTCTCTCTCCCTCTCTCTCTCTCTCTCTCTCTCTCCCTCCCTCCCTCACTCTTTTCCTCTGGCTGGTACTAAGCCTGTCTCAGTCAGCATCAGCCCCTTATTGCGGCCAAACAGGAGGTGCTTTAATGTGCTATTTGCATATTATATATAATTGCTTATCTCTCAAAATATACTCCAAAAAGGCAGGACAATAGGTTGTTTCCACGCCAAATTCACCCACAATGCGCTGTTCTGTAGATATAAATTGCATTGTCATCAGGGAATCCTGCTAGAACCAGCTAGGTAGGAGCTGGTTTAACTGTTGATCAGCTGGTAAGAGCAATTTTATGAAGCTGTTTGAGAGGTCAGCAGCCAGGTTGCTAGTGCTGGGGCAACTGGTCAGATGGTTGCAGACCGGCACGGCCGCTGGTGTAACTGATCACATGGTTGCAGACCAGTATGGCTGCTGGTGTAACTGGTCGTTTGATGGCAGACCAGCATGGCCATGCAGGTGTAACTGGTCAGATGGTTGCAGACCAGCATGGCCGCTGGTGTAACTGGCCAGATGGTTGCAGACCAGCATGTCCGCTGGTGTAGTTGGTCAGATGGTTGCAGACCAGCACTGTCATCCTGGTGGAACTGGTCAGTTAATGGCAGACCAGCACGGCCCTGCTGGTGTAACTGGTCAGATGGTTGCTGACCAGCATGGCCAACTGGTAAGTTAATCGAAAATGAAGTTTGTTAAGGTGAGTGCATGCAGGGGTAAAAAAAACAACATTTCATTGGATTGTTACTGGGCTCTATTTTGAAAATATGCAAAATTCAAAATGCTTTTGAGAAAAACAAAAAAGTTGGGCTTAGATTGGATATTCGGTTTTACTATTGTGACTTTAGATGATATGGTCGGGGATGAAAATAAGATTTCAGGCTCTATCTTCAAGGAAAGTTGTCACACAAAACAGTAAAGGTTATACTCAGATTGCATATTATGAGGATTTCTTTCTTAAAAATAAGTAGAAAGTGCATGGTTAGGTATGAGAAGGAAAATTCCATGACCCATGAGAGAGGAGGGAGAACTAAAAATGCAGAGACTAAAAATTGGTTTTAGATGGAATATTTTTCCCAAAAACAAAGGAAGATTGTGACAGGTGAGGATGCAATCGGGGAGAAAATGTGATATTGACGCACATAGATGAGATGTTGAAAACTGATTCCATTGGTGCAGATTTATTGGCCAGATATGTGGTCTACCGAGGTTTGATCAGCATTTGTCGGGCTCTTGCATGAGTCAGACTGCTTACCTGGGAGGTAGATAAATGCACCGCCTACTGAGTCTGCAGGGGCTTCAATACAAGTAGCTCGAGAATCGCCTCTAAATGCTCCCTAAATCCCGTCATCACATCCTCAACACTATCAGCACAACGTTTTCCATCTCCTGAATTCCAATCTCGGGGGCTTCATTTGCATAATGTCCCTTCACGTCTGTATGAATGACACCGTATCCGTAAAAGGTTGCTCTGCACCGAGCGGCAGGAGCACAGTGTTCCGGGGCGTTGTTCCTCCAGAACAACATGCTGAGACAAACAATCCCTGCTTAGTCACTGCACGTCCTGAGAGATTGAATAAAGTATCTATCTATCTATCTATCTATCTATCTATCTATCTATCTATCTATCTATCTATCTATCTATCTATCTATCTATCTATCTATCTATCTATCTATCTATCTATCTATCTATCTATCCATCTATCTATCTATTCATCTATCTCAGAACAGTCTGCCAATTGCAGGGAAACTGGACACAGGGCCGACCTTGGCTTCTTGCTGTTCCTCTGCAAAGCTGCATAAAAAACAGTGTTATCAGATTAGTGCGTCTCTTGATCCAATTGTTTTTGGCTGCCAGAGGAGCAGAGATTATCTATCTATTTCCTTTGCTTTCGGGACATTTTTAGCATCTCTGCAGCCCGGCCAGCCAAGATGGCTCCTCCAAAATTATTTCCTCAATGTGCCAAACAAGCTTCTTACTTAGTTACTCATTTGCATGTGTGTGTGTGTGTGTGCGTGTGCACGCACGCACGTGTGTGTGTGTGTGTGTGTGTGTGTGTGTGTGTGTGTGTGTGTGTGTGTGTGTGTGTGTGTGTGTGTGTGTGTGTGTGTGTATGTATATTTCAATTCGGGGGCTATTGCTGAGTGTAAAGGTATATATTGAGATTTTAAGGATTAATCAGTAAACAATTCTGTCAGTTGTACTCTTTTCTTTTAATTCTGATTATTTTTTTGCTGAGGTAGCTCAATGGGTAGATATGACAACGGGGATTTTCCATCTGCCACAATCTTGCACATGTTTGCAAAACAGCCTTTATCATTCACACTAGGAGCAGTGCACCCTCCAATAGACAATTAATGGACTGCAGGGGCCTATTAACCCTGCATGCTGACAAGGTCATCATTCTGTATGTGTGTGTGTGTGTGTGTGTGTGTGTGTGTGTGTGTTTGCAAATAAATGAGTAAGACCAAAGGAGAAGTCAATAGCAAAATAAAAAAAAGAGGAATATTGCAGTCTATATGTGTTTGTATGTGGGTAAACATTTGCATATGTCTGCTTCCTGCCCCGGTCCATGCAGGTCCGTGGCAGGTATGCAAGCACTGGCTCCTGAGAGCTGGGAAGGAAGACAGAGACTCGGCACAACATGTTTCGACCTTTTTGCGAGGAGGGAGGACCTCTGTAAATCACCCCCTTCGAAGGACAGGAGACTTCTATATCTATACAAGAGAGGGGGGGGTTGGCCAGTAAATCAACACCAACTGCAATCTATAACCTCACCGCCACGAATATGCTTCAGACTGCATATGAATGACATATTACCAATGAAAGACTTTTTGGTGTAAGACAAAGGACCACGGGTGATACGCTTTAACTTGGGCAATAAATGTTTTATTCATGCATTATTGTGTGTCGCCCTTTGCTCCGCCTGTGCCGTTATAATGCTTGTGTTTCTCGCTGGAGCCTCCACCAAACGCATTAAAAGTTCAAAGGTTACCTGGATATGTCCATCACGTGCCAGGGCGCAGGTGTCCTTCAGCTGAAAAATGGCGCTTCCCTGCTCATTCATTATAGATCACCGCCGTTAATGGGCAAAATGAAACGACGACTATTTTCACGGTGAGACGATCAGGCCTCGAGGTTAATCAGTTTAGAGTCCAGAAGGAATTGTGCAGAGGAGCCGGTACAACAAAGCAACAGAAGTCTCAAAAATCCATCTCACTGCGCTTTAGGTAGCTGAGATTTTCCTTTGAGCCCTTGAAAAGGTTGTTTTTTTTCTCCTCTTGAGTTAAGTAGGTATTCGTGGCTGTGGTAAAGGACATGGTGCCAAGTCTTTATAGTAATAAGCGCTTCACTTTTAAGGGCAAGGTTTTTTTTTTTATGTAATCCCCTTGGAGGCAGTATAGAGAACCAAAAACATGAACTAATGGCAGGATGGCTGGAGCAGGACACGAGCTTTCAGTTAAAGTGTCGCCGGGTTCTCTATGGGGTCAATTATCCCTCAATGAAGAGCGAGAGAAAAGACCTAATTAGTGTTTCGGCTTGACACGGGTGTTTGTCAAACTCTTCTCGGGCTGGAACCGCCACGGTGGCTGCTGAGAGCGGCTAATTATTTCACTTGAAGCCTTTTCCTTCTACAGACTGACACTGACAAAAGAACAAGAAGAGGAAGGGGACTGCTGGATTATGATGGCAAGCCCAAAGAAGAATATTCATGACTGATTTAAAAAAAAAAAAAAGCCAAATGTGACTCGATCAGTGTGCCATTAACTAACCTTTTTGCAGACATATCCACTTGTCCTCATATTATTATCTATTCACACACACACACACGCACGCACGCACGCACACACACACACACACATTTACATTCCATACAGGCATTTTACCTGTATGTAATGCGTTGGAGGTGATGATGGATGCCTTCCTCCAACAAAGGACATCAGAGACATCTACTGGCCAACAATCAAACACAAGACGCATGAAGGTTTTGGAAATGTTCAAATATTTCAAAAACAGAGATTGCACACATGTAATAGGTGTCCGTCAGGGTTTAACGATTAATTTGGTCATTACCATTTCTTTTCAGAGGAGACTCTTTAAATTCAAACAGTTTTAACGGCATCAAATGGATTCAGGAAAATCTTTTCTTTTCTAAATTTTCTCTTTCTATGATCCCCCGAGTCCCTTTCACCAGATGTAAAATAGGACATTAAGCACCACTAAGACTGAGAACATCCTTAAAAAGAATCTGCCCGCTGAAATGTGTCTTAACACAGTGGTCTTGACTACAGGCTTTTTATAGGCTCATATATTTATGATAATAATCATAATGATAATAAGTCGCCATTCTGCCCTTAATTAGAGAAATAATCAAATCTTGCTCCAGTTCCACTTCTCGTGGTGGCCTGATCGTTCTGACAGCCACATATGTGAGCCCACTGAAATTAGAGACTTGGTGTGTGTCTGTGTGTGTCAATGTGGAAGAATTTGGAAACACACTCACACAAAAGACACACAACAAAGCATCCACTCCATTTAGGGCTGTGTGCTTTAGTGTAATGAGCCTTTGTGCCGTGGCTCATCAGTATGCTGGGAGAAATGGACTGCTGTCCTTGGGGCTCTGGCCGTCTGGAGCAGGCCCAGTCATACTTAACTTCGGCTGATGTACCATTACAAGCTGCACCGCCCCACTCAAGGACATTATGTTAGCATTGATCTACCCCCTACACCAGTCTGCATTCATTAAACAACGTCAATGGAATGTTATTTATGCACTAGCATGCAGCAATATGTTTTCAGTGCCCTGTGCAAATTAGGTCATTAATTTATTGAAATGAAATATGAAATATATGAAATAGGCATATTGAGGGCTGTTGCAAAATAATTGTTCCAGGCTTTTGAGATAGGGGCTCCCATTTTTTATTGCAAGGCCTCCTATATATCCTGTATATATATATATATATATATATATATATATATATATATATATATATATATATATATATATATATATATACATATATACACACACACACACACACACACACACACACACACACACACACACATATATAAACTCTTGTGTTGATTGTGTGGAATGCAAAATTTGGTTGCACAAATATACTCAAACAGCTGGCAAAAAGTGTAAATCTTGAAAAAAAAAAAAATCATCATTGGTGAAGAATTGATATAATAAGATGAGATAATATATGATCATATAGTACATAAAAATAGATCAAAATATGTAGTGATATATAAAATATTATATATAATAAATATAATATATAACAGCACATAGTAATAGAGGAAAAGTGTCATTCATCATTGCGAGCGCTACAGAAATAAAATGTATTCTCATTACAATGATGATGATGATAATAATTATTAGTATTGATAATAATAATAATAATAATAATAATAATAATAACGACAATAATCATCATAATCATAATAAATAACTGAAATTGTATTCCCCAGTTTGGGAAGCCTCGTTCCAAGCCACACTTACAGGTGAATAAACGCAGTTTTTTATCATTCAAGCGCAGGGACTCCTTCCCTCCGGGGACTACACGTCCCACCATGCAGTTCGGCGCGGCGCGAGCGGCTGCCCACGTGCCGCGAGCGGCGTGACCGCCACCGCGCGGCCGCCGCTGGGACTTGCGCACTGCGCGGCGACGCGGCACCGAGCGGCAGCGATGCGGAGCCGGGGCTGGGAATAATGAGCCGCGGCCGCCGTCGACATGTTCCCCGGAGTTTTCTACGCCCTGCTGGCGGGCTTCCTGGGCGCCGTGGCGTCGTCCTCGGCCAAGCTGTCCCTGGGAGCGGACTACCTGAAGGGGGTCTGCGAGTCCGGGCTCCGGACGTGGGGCGAGCAGCGGAGGTTCAGACCGGCGGACGAAACCACCGCCTGTGACTGGGTGAGGCGGGGAAGAAGCATGGCCGCGCTTTAAAGGCTCGAATTGTGCGATAAGACTCGTGGTTTTGTTTTTTTGTTGTTGTTGTTTTGGTTCGTTTGGGGGGGGGTTTGTTGTTGTTTTTTTTGGGGGGGGTTGGTTTTTTTTTTCGGCCCAAATTAAGATGTCGGAATCACGAGCGGCGCCAGCATCCCGGACGCGGCACGCAACACTGCAGCGGATTTAATATTTACAATTTTAATAAAACTGCAATTTTAAAATACGGAGCCTTCCCACCGGGACGAGGTGTGAGGCGTCCTCCAAAAAAATAAAAAAGAAACATTTTTTTTTTTTTCACGACTTTATTGATTTTCTTTTTTTTTTTGAACGACCTTCAAACGGTCTGGTCTGCACGTGGCGTTCCAATTCGATCGCGAGCGCGCGCGCCCCCCGGTCCCGCTCCCGGTCCCGGTCCCGGTCCCGGTCCCGGTCCCGTTCTATTTCGAGACCAAACGGGACTGAACCGCGATCCGCAGGTCGCTCCGTCAAGGAAAATAACCCGTTCGTGCTTTTGCCGTTCACGCCAAAGCAGCCGCCCGTCGCAAAAGTGAAGGGTCGGGCCAAAGTGGAGTTCAACGCGCGGAGAGAACGACCCGCTGGTTCTCGACGTGGGGGTCCTTCAAGAGGTTCCAGGGCGTCCCCGGAAAAAAAAAAGATGAATAGTTCATCTCATGAATAGTTAACCCTATATGCATAAAGTCCGGGTGCTAGAAAAGCTTTGATAGAAAGGACGATTTAGACAATAATTCATAGTGTCAAAGGATCATTTCTTTTGCCATTTGCTTATGTTTGTAGTGTGGTGTCTCCCTGCTTTCATTCTAAAGACTCATTTTTAGAAGAAAAAAATACCTGGTAGAATTCTATTATTATACTATGTTGTTATTATATTTATTTTCTTGTTGTTTAGCTCCATATCCCTCTACGGCTGCTGTGTGGCGGACTGCTCTTCACCTGCAATGCTGTGATGTGGACCTTCCTCGCCAAAGCACTCAGGTATTCCTCTTCCTCCACCCGAGCCACTGTGACCACCACCGCCTCCAACTTTGTATCTTCCGTGAGTACCCGTCTCTCTTTCTCTTTCCCCGCTGCTTTACTTCCCATTCCGCATTATGGCAGATCACAAGGGTCTATTCTAAAAGCGTAGAAATATATACTGTAATCAATAAATATAATAATCAATAAATAGTCATTCAAGTGTAATACTTTAAGCCTGCATACCTCAGAAGGATTGTTCCAAAGGCAGGAGGCATCAGGTTTCATCGGGTTTGGTCAGAACCAGAGGAAACAAAAACATGATTCTTCACTCACTAATTTGGAGAGGAGAAGAACTGGAAGCCCCCAAAATAAAAATAAAAAATCTTAAATACTGACCTAAAAAGTGAATTTAAACTTGTTTATCGGGTGAAGTGACATTTTGGTTCTGAAACATAACTTCACTCAAAGCCTCGTAGTGTTTTGAAGTTAATTCGGTAGTACACTCACTGCAACCATCGTACCAATTCCTGAAAACTGCTGTTGACGCTGACATTATTTCTGTTCCTTTTTTGTTCGTTTTCAAACAGGCTTTCTTGGGGCAGCTGATCTTCGGGGAAGCCCAGATAACCCTGTGGTGGGTGGGGATATCGCTCACATTCTCTGGCCTGTTGGTCCTGCAGCGGGTCTCACCCCAGGAGAGACACCAGGTCTCCGTGGTCAAGAAGGAGGAATAATAATAATAATAATAATAATAATAATAATATTGATAATAATAAAGTCTTGTCTCCTATTAGCTTTACTCATACGCTGGCCCTGCTACGGCATGGATTATAGCATGTCTCCGTCTATTAGGCATCCTGCCAAAGAACAACACGGTTCAAAAAAAACGCACCTGCATCACATTTTAGTATTTCGTAACTTCCTGAATATTTGAGGTCTGACCGCAGCGTTCCGACGAGGCTGTTATCGCAAAGACGTAAGGAAATACATCCGTATTATGTGCTGTCCCCTTCAAGGTAATCTCCCCCTGATCTGGGAAACACTTTGGCGTTCCTGCCACTTTCTGAAGAAATGTTCACACTGTCGAGGAATATCATCAAGTCTCTTTGCCCCGTTTTCATATTTTGGTGGTTTTGTTGTTGTATCTGAAGTGGTCTTTTTGCCCAGGAGAAACTTGAATTGACACAGCAGCGTTGCCATTGTGCACCAAATTATGACGTTTTTTATTAAACACTTATTAGACCATGACGTGCTGGTGCAGGTGAACAATACACTTAGGAAACAGGGAAAAAGCCCTAGAACTTTTCGGCCAGACCTCATATTTTCTGTTCTTGCAAAATACGATACGAGCATTTCCCCGAGAAACCGCAAAATCTTTTTTCACCCCTACTGTAAAGCCCTCCTCAACGACGCGTACGCGTAGACAAGCGTCTGCGACGTGTGTGTCGTCGTCCACGTGCGTTCTTTGCGTGTGTCTAGAGGAAGTATGTCCGCCGGGGGGCGGGGTGGCCGGATCCGTGGCCGACACGGGAATCTCTTCTTGAGAAGATCTGGAGAAAGACTGGCCGACAAAACACGGCATGGGCAGCGTCGCCGCCCCGTTTCCCCATCATCTCGCTCCGTGCTCGTACGTAACATTCGCTGCTGCAATTGCGGACAAGCGACGCAAGTTTCTCTTTAAAACTTTCCACCATCGTTGTAGTTTGTTCAGAGTCTGGGCGGACCCACCCGTCACATGCAGAGGTCCTGCCCCCGCTGGCCGCAATTCGAATGGCGTCTTGCGGACGCGTGGCGCTCTGAGGATGTGCACAACCAACGCTCCAAAGGAAAGCAGGACACGTGGGGCAGCCATCTTGCATGTGTGTTTCGTATAGTTAGAAGCAAGTGTGTTAGGGCCTTAACCATAAACCCCTCACGTGGACATCTCTGGGATGCGTCTAGCCGGGGTTTGAAACAGGCCTGAGGTGTGAGCTTGTTGGAGTCTTGTAGGGTCAGCTTTGGAAGAGTGAAGAGTTTATACGATTTTAAACTAGTAGTTGGTTACACAAATCTTCCACCACAGCACTGCTTCTACACCCACTGAAAAGGAGCGATGGGGGGGCGATCCCTTCTGGGACTAGAAATCCCAAAAAGCATGTGGTGTAATGCCAGACTGCTGTAATGTAAAGTTAGGAGTCTGAGGATTTTTGGATGCAATGAGGGGAGTAGCAGGTTTCAAAATAAATAATGGAAGAGATTTCACCGTTTGTCAACAGACACATTATGCATTTCAGACGTCAAATCACCAAAGATTTATTTATTTTAATTAAAACATTTTGTTTGGAATTTTCATTATTTTCTTTTTAATCGTTGCATTTCCTCACCAAGACACACCTTTAGTAACATTCACCAACAATGCATTATGGGCATGCTCAGTGTCATGTTTCAATGATTATACTCGGCTTACTAGATTCTCACACCTCCCTGGTAGGAGTGACACCTTGAAATCCAGCCTATGAACGAAACTCTTGTTTTTATTTTACATTTTAATATTAATATTTTCAATTGAGAGGGCAGCTGGTTTTCCCTTCCACGGCAGTTGTGCGCATGTTCCCACTCTGGCTGAAACTCAAATGCTTCGCACCAAAGCCTCCCAGAACACACCTTCCTTTCAGCTGCTACTTATTTCATTTTTTTTATTTCAACAGAGGCGATTGTGATCTAGCTCGGTGGCAGAATTGTATCTCCTGCGCCTGAAATTACTGTTGAGTTGAGTGGTGTGTTCCTCCCTTTTTAACATGATCTGTGTCATTTGTGAATTATATAAAAATGTAAAAAAAACTCACTCCGAACAACCGAGGGAGGGGGTTTGGCGTGGCATGGACACATCCTTCTACTTCTACATGCTTAAAGAAGGGCCGTTTCCTCTGAGAATGCAACCGCACTGTACTTCCTCAAAATCCCACAACACTGTGATGTGTGTGATAGAGAATAGGGCATTCGGCGTTCGTAATCAGCTGGGGATGGACCCGTATCACTGCCCGTACCTAGAGGCCCAAACTTCCAATTACGTCTCCGAACATTTTAGACTTAGGCTACGGTCACACCGCCGGCGACGGGGCTTCTGTGCCCCTGGCGTTTGTGGGCGTGGTGGCTCAAAATCGATTGGTTGAAGTGGGCGCGCCACACATTTCAAACCTCTCTCCCTTTCATATTTAATATACATTTTATGGATAGATGGGGCCGTGTGTAATTTTTTTTTATTAAAATGGTAGAGCTGTTTAATTAGCAAAATAAATTACCTCTTGAATAAGTGACGTAAATAACCTTGCCACCGTCCCTCTAAATAAAGAGTTGTCCATGTCGGAGAAACATAAAATGCGGTTTCCTGTTTTTAATTCATAAAAAGAGCCCAATAATGAACAATTACGCAATGATATCCAACTTGACCGACACAGCAAGTCGAAAAAGCAGTGTTGATATTGGTCCATCCCTAGAATGACGTATTATTAAAGGCAATACATGTGACTGGGATACTATTTTGGTGAAGAGACAACTAAAAGCTTAGGGGTTGCCCGATAACGGCAGTAACTGGATGTTGAGCTCACACTTTGCTGTTGTTTTGAAACATATCAGCATTCACAATATGCATGCAACAAACGGTAGCTATTATACCTGTAGCTCGTATTTATCGATGGTCCGTCTGTACTATCACAGAGCAACGCACAACATGAAATCTGACGTCTTTCCAAACACAGTCCTGGCAGCAAAGATTCGTATTGTGTGTCCTGCGTGAATAATCCCTGATAATGTGATTTCAGTGACAATGTGACTCTTCAGATATCCACACTATTTGAAAAAGAAAAAAGAAAAAAAAGTGCTGAGCGATGCATTACCTGTCTAAGAGGAGGGCTGCATGATTCATTAACTTATTCAATTCTAGTCCCAAGAGAAATTCCACCACTTTTTACAGGAGCAAATCTGGAAGAGTTTATCCTTACAACAACATATCCCCAAATCGCCACTTGGTTAGGATTATAGTTCCTATGAGAAGCTGAAGCATAACATGAGAAAAGTCCCTTCCTATTCATCCCGGGCAGAAATTCAGGAGTTGTGCACTAGTTCACGGCTTTATGACTTTTCATTTGAGACACGGTGGAATTCACCTTTCACTCCGCTTCATTTTAATCCTCTATTTACAATCTTTGTTTTTGATTTAGAAGTTTAGAAGGAAAACAAACATTTACCAGTGAACCGGTTTTTACTGTAGCATATTCTCACTAATCAGAGCATCAGGGTAGCTTTAATTACTCCACCACACAATGTCAGTGGGTATAAACAGGTTTCTATCCATGTACAAATATCTAAAACACCTGTAAAGTGTAGTGTTAGTGGATTCTTATATAGCTCATGGGATAATCTTAATAGTTTTTTGTCTAATAGGAATGGGGGTCGATTCATGTATTGAAGTATACGTGAGGAAAATATCTATTCTAAGCCCCTCTACTTTGCAGTTACATTTAATGAGAGCTTCAGGAAGCTGGACCATGACTTGGTATTGGCTTTATGCTGCGCCTTGTGTTTATCTCAATATCACGATTGCACTGACACTTTTTATTCATAGATGAAATTTAACTCCAAGCCCATTGACTCATGGCTGCGTAGTCGCTGTTTGGGATTGAGTGAGATGTTACTTATTAGACCGAGAGTTTAGTCGTATCTTGTCTTAAAGGGAACCTATTATACTCTTTTTTTTTTTTAACAGGTAAATATAGGTATCTGAGGTCCCCAAAACATGTCTTTGAAGTTTTTTGCTGAAAAAAACATTCAGATTATGCATTCTAGCCATTCTAACATTCCTCTATACCCCTCCTGTTCTCTACGGGCTGTTTCAGTGTGTGTTGCTTTAAATGAAAATGCTGCTGCTCCCCACGCCCACTCCGGAACAGCTTGCCCCAGTTCTGAGCCTGTGATATTGAAGTATGTAAACTTCCACATATTGCACCTTAGCACTCCACCAAAATCTGTTTCTGAACAAATTTGAAGCAAGAAATAAGCAATCCAGTTTCTGAATCTTCACTCATATTAGATGTACAAGACGTCATTTAAAAGTTTGTTCCAACTTTTCATGACAGTGTTTCAAGCTTGTGGGGGACACAGATTTTTTTTGTCTCATTCATTAAGGAAATGTCGGAAAGAAATATATGTCTCTACAATAAAAACACTGTTTTTATTGGTTTTCTTGGGAGAAACGCGTAGCGGCTCACGCCGTGGCCTACAGTCAACCCACTGCTTTTTTTTTTTTTGGAATTAAACAGAATTCGTTTTTAAATAGTTACGTCTGCAGTTTTGTCACAGACAGTTGGTATTAATTCCTCTTTCCTTTAAGAGATTTGTACTGGTCTGTGAATCCAACAGAGCAGTTTCCATGTTTGGGGAGGTCCAGTGGCTCTTGTTATTGCTCCAGCTGTCGGTGGAGTTACTCTGATGGGGACTGGTTCTAATGGTACTGAGGCCCCATGTGATGTAGGAAAAAGCTAATCTGAACAGCTTGTTGAATCATGTTTTCTGAAATAGGCAGCTTACAAAAAACGGACTGATTTATTGTCGACTGTTATTTCACAGTGTGTTAGTAGGCCCATCAGTGACCCAAATGTATGTGCACAAGCACTGAAAAAGTGAGCTTTTCATAATAGGTCCCCTTTAAGAGTATGTAAAAACCGACCATTTGTAAAAGTGTAACTATTTTCTATTCATAGAAAATGTTTTAAGGGTGTGTGTGAACTGTCATCTCTCATTAAGAGGTGAAACACAATGTCAAAAAATAAATAAATAAATAAATATCTCATATAACAGTTTTGTCTGCCATTATCTTTTTCACAAGACAACGTCATTTTGTAAGATGAAAATGTATGACAAAATTCCAAGACAGTAGCTATGAATTAAGGTTTGAAATAATTTTCCTCTTTTTTTTTAATTTAAAGCTGAGGAAACCCTTTTTTCCTTTCATTTATTCGACTGTAATGCCATTAATAACATGAGTGTATATTAAGTCCATAAATGCACATTCTAAGTTGGTGACTTATGAGAAACGCCCATTTAGTGTCCCATTTGTTACAGCAATTGAGGACCTATATCCCATCTATTGTAATAGCACATAGTGTCTGAGATAAAAAGGTTACACCCTTTAATTAATAATGCTGGGAGTAATGTTCACGTTGAGTCAGACTTCATTTACAATGCAGTTTATACTTCATTATGCAGTTAAACTTTACTCTGACATCAAGATGTTAATCATAGTCAGGGCCTGACTCAAACCTTGTTCTTACACATCTGTTATGACATCAGGCTCAAGTTAATACAATATTTTAGTCTTCGACATATGAATCTACACCGATCAGCCACAACATTAAAACCACTGACAGGCCAAGTGAATAACATTGCTCTTCTTGTTCCAATGGTATATGTCAAGGGGTTGGATGTATTAGGCAGCAAGTGAACAGTCAGTTCTTGAAGTTGATGTGTTGTAAGCAGGGAAAATGGTCAAGCGTAAGGATCTGAGCCACTTTGACAAGGACCAAATTGTGATGGTTAGACGACTGGGTCAGAGCATCTCCAAAACAACAGGTCTTGTGGGGTGTTCCCCATATGCAGTGGTTAGTACCGACCAAAAGTGGTCCAAGGAAGGACAACCAGTGAACCGGCGACAGGGTCACGGGTGCCCAAGGCCCATTGATGCGAGTGGGGAGCAAAGTCGAGCCCGTCTGGCCCGATCCCACAGAAGAGCTACTGTAGCACAAATTGCTGAAAAAGCTGGCTATGATAGAAAGGTCTCAGCACACACAGTGCACCCCAGCTTGCTGCGTAGCCACAGACGGGCCAGAGTGTGCATGCTGGCCCCTGTCCACCACAAAAAGCACCGAAAATGGGCATGTGAGCATCAGAACGAGACCATGGAGCAATGGCAGAAGGTGGCCTGGTCTGATGAATCACATTTTCTTCTACATCATGCGAATGGGTGGAGTTAGGGTCCGATCCGATGGAGCATCCTTGGGATGTGCTGGAACAACAAGCCTGATCCATGGAGGCCCCACCTCCCAACTTGCAGGACTTAAAGGATCTGCTGCTGACGTCTTGGTGCCAGACACCACAGGACACCTTCAGAGGTCTTGTGGAGTCCATGCCTCCACGGGTCACAGCTGGCGGAACGAGGGGGAGCTACACAATATTAATGGTTATTAGTGCTGGTTTTAATGTTGTAGCTAATCAGTGTATACTCCCCTATTTTATTTATTTTTCCTCAATAAAAAAACAGGGTATCTTTTACCGCCCACATACGGCCAACTGTCATTCATAACATTTTATTTCTGTCACAATTAAACAATTTATACCAAAAAAAAGCAAGCACTATAAAAGGCATTGAACCTGAACGCTGAAACACGTCCTACTTAACAAACAATTCAGGTGTACAAGAGAAACAAAACAATAAGAGATGTGTCGCTTCTTTTGTTAGTGTCCATACCATGTCCAAAACAGTGTTTTTGTCCAAAAGTGGTTTCCAACCCAGCATGGTTCCCAGTTGATTCCAAGAGACGCCTCGGTAACGCATCTGCATCTATACGTGTTCTGAGAAACCACACATTTAGCAACATACGGTACATGTTCAAATTAAGACTGTCTATCATCCAAAATAAGGCTTTTTTTTTTTTTGATATTGTTTTTTTTACAAGGTTAAGACATGGCCTATATGCACCAAATTCGTATATACTAGGTGGCCTGGAGCTGTCCACAATATCAAACATGACCAAGTTCTGACCGCTCCAAGAGTTTGATCTGTGTTTTAGCTTCATACAGTTATTTTCTGTGTCAGACCTAAAACCACAATCTGCACCACAGTGGAGAATTGTCTGGTTAAATGTTGGGTTTGGCCGCTGATTTAAATCTAATGCATGATAGTCATCCAATGTGTCAGCTGGTTTTGTGTGCAGTGTCTTCCATTTAACAAAATAAAGTATACAAGCAATTAATAGCAGAAATAAGCCACCTCCTCATTCACTTCAACTTAATCTGGTGGATCAAGTCGTCTTTCGAGCACAAGAGGAGACCAACCGAGGTCCACCAAAAAATAAAAAATAAAATCACCAGCATTGCCTTTGGTTGGACGAGGGCGATATCCAGCATCCAATCCTCGGATCTCCAGTCAGATAAAGGAGCGCTCGGACACAGCCGGGTTCCAGCGCTCCTGCAGAGTTTTGGACTTTTAACGCAGGTCCAATAGCGATCCTATTCCTGTCCTGTGTGTCCTACAGCCACGACCTTTTCAGTGAACCTGTTGGTGGCCTTGTCGGAGGGCGGCGACATTCCTCACATCTAGATCAAAGCATATTGCCAAATATTTCACAGCTTTTCCATAACTCATTTTGATCATCAGGACACCTTCGCGGGGTAGAAGAAGCGGTGAATGGAGTATTATTCAGAGTCCTAATCGGTTTAGGCTGTCACATTAAGGCAAAAAACTACAGACTTGTTTATAAAAGGGGGAAAAGCCGCCGTGCAGTTGAGGGAACTAAGGCCAGTCAGTCATGTGCAGCGTTCAGCATGCAGCTATCACAGTGACACAAAGGCAGCAAATGAAGACGTGACGGGATCGCAGCGATATTGGCAGGAAGACGAGAACAAAAACAAATCTGGAAACGGACTCGGACAAGATGTGGTTGTGAAAAGCTACTTTTCTATGAGCGGCAACGTTGTAGAAAGCCCCATTGTTTGGTCCTGGAAGCAGGAAGTGATTCAACAAACTCCTGGCACCCTCTCCAAGAAGAGGAAGTCAGTGTGTTTAAAGAGACATGGAGGTTTGGGAGAAACATTTTTGGTAGTTCCTGACCTCAATATGACCCCAAATATCACCTTCACTGTCTGTTGATGCTCTTTGGAGAACCAAGCAGAAGATGTTTTTTACTCATCAACCTTCATTACTTATCCAGTACTTCGGACTAAAATATTACCAAGATGGACGTCCCATGCAAGTATATTAAAAATAGGCTGTCCTACTTTTATTTTTCGAATAAATCAATCAATTTATTGTCAATAAAGGGACTGTTTTCAACAATGAAGTGATGTATTTATCACCAGCTTGCTTTGTTTAGAGCCATGACGTCCCCTACGTACCCTGAAAAACATCGTTATCAAGAGTTGATAGAATGCATTGAATTACAGAATCCACTTTTGATATCCTGGCATGGGACATTGCAATCCAATATGACATTATACTCATGTTTTTGGGACTGAAGACAAAGAATTCAATGAAGAGCAGAAAAAATGGACATTCTTCCACACAGAGAGCAGAGAAGCTGCTGGTAAAGGGGCAGCATGGACTTATATCCAGGTGAAGAACATTAACAGGTAGATTATTTTGGAAACGTTCCATATCGCTGTAAACTATCATTTCATTTTAAGAGTTTTGTGTAATCAAGACCCATCTGTCGGTCTTATCTCTTTAGTTTGAATAAACGGAAAACCTCGGAGGTCGGGTGGAAATAAAAACGTCTACGGTTCACGAATACCAGTCAGCGCAAAGAAAGGAACACATTAAACAAAATGGAACATAAGTTTAAAAAAATTTAGTGAGGGTACGTCTCAATAGCGCCGATTGAACACACCAAGAATTTAAAACAATCCATATATATATGAGTGGGGGAAGGAGAAGAGAGAGGGGGAAAAAAAAAAAGGTAGAGAGTAGTTCATGCTCAGTGAGGTCCAAATGAGGAGTAATCATTTGTGGGCGTGGATAATCCCACCAGTCCCCATCCAGAGGAGCAGACTTCACATCAGTTTGTGGCTCTCAGACGATGTACTGGTAAATGTCTGTCTTGCCGTGGTCGGGGGTGGAGAAGGGGCTGAGCCATGTCACGGAGAACGGGTGTCCGAACACCACCTTCAGGTTCATCCACTTGGACTTCTTGGCCCAGCGGCGCTCCTCCTTCTTCAGCTGCTCGATGCCCTGAGGACCAGGCGGAGGAAGAGAGACTTTCAGAGGACTGGGATCGACGCGTCCACTGGGAACTGCCATTAACCCTGATACAGTATACGTAGAAGGGGCTTTCGAATATACACAAGTCTAATAAAAAAGAACAAATTATGTTACCATGTATTTTATGTACTTTTACTTTTCAGGTAGCATATGGTGGCAAAGACGTTTTTTTTTTTATATTTTTATCTTTACCCTTTTCTAGATGCCTACAATTGAGATTGTCCAACTTTTCACCATCGGTAACACATACATGCATCATCTTTTGTCGTGTGTTTTCTGTGACCTAACACACAATAATGTGACGTTTTTGGTTTTAATCTGACTTCATCCATCAGGAAACAAACAAAGCAATTTCCTGAGGCAGTAGAGCCAAATCACTACAAAACAGGTTTAAGTTGCTAGTGAAGATTATTGACTATGGATATATTCATATCTTCTGCCTATGTTTTTCTCTTATATTGCTCCCCGTATATATATTTTTTCTGATGTTGATTATTCTATTTAATTATTTTCTTCCAACTTTGTCCTCTACTTTTTCACTGCACCGTACTTGTATGACTGCATGTGACAAATATCAAATCTTCAATCGTGAAGAAGGTATTCATCATATGCAAATGCAAAGAAAAATCAAATGAAAGGCCACCGTGACCAGTGTATAACATATGTCAAAATAGACATGGAATTTATATTTCAATAATTTGTCTCTTGAAAATGAGTATCAACTCTAAATCTCACATTACATTCGTTTTGCTTTGGAAGCATCAAACAGAGATAATTACACTCATTCAAAAAAATGGAATATGACTCATGTTTCCGATTCATTTTTTGAAACATTGAAACTAGTGGAACTAAATTTGGAGTTATAGGCTGAGAAATCCCTTCGTGTGCCAACTGGTGATCGAAATAATAACGTCATTGGTCGCTACGGGTAAGTCTGGAGGGAGGGAGGTCCGAGGCTCACAGACTCACTGCTGCTAAACTAAAGCCCTGTTTGGTGGTGGCGGCGTCGGTGGAATGGCCGCCTCCTCACCGTCTCGTCGGAGCAGATGGAGTGGACCTGCGTTCCGAACATGACCGCCGTGAAGATGAGAAAGAGGAGGCCCTCGAAGCACAGGAGGATGAGGAGGATGACAGTCGCCGGAGGGGAGAAGTTACTGCACTCTGGCGGGAGCGGAGGTGGAGAAAGGAGGAGTTACACAGGTACACAAGGCAGGTATCTGGAAAAACTAGACTCGGATGTTTAATTACTCAAAATAACTGATCAATCACTTCATGACTCGTTTAAAGAATTCACGTTTGGAATGCATCAGCCCTGGTGAGCTGCGTACAGATGCAATGGAGCTACTGTGCACTAGGACCCAACAACGACTGGAACTGAAATCGAACATTTTTTCTGCTATCTGCATCTCCTTTCAAAAATAAAAAAAAAATAAAAAAACTTAATAAAAAGAGAAAAGGCGTTTGGACGTTTAGACGCAATCTCAAGACTCAGCGTGGTACTTACTGGTCCAGTCTGCTTCAAAGCAGAAAATGAAATGGAAGGCCACCATGACTAGAGCGTGGAAGGAGATGAGTGCAATGTACATCTGGAAGAGACGACACGGATGTCAAGGGTGAGACTGACAGTTTGAAGAATTTGATCGAAAAGAAAACAACAACAAAAACAAACAAACATCAGCGCCAGAGCTCATGACCGCGACTTCAACAATAGTATCACATCTGCAGCGAGGAAATATCAACTACAACTCACTTCTCAGCTTGTGTTGAGGGGAATTATTGCCACAACCTGATATTATTCCAAGTGTGTGTGTTATATGATCTACTTAACTGGGTTATGAGGATGGGAAGGTTTGGGACTCACTGTAAAGAGCACAAAGTACTTCTGGTTGTTCTCCCCCACACAGTTGTTGACCCAGGGGCAGTGGTGGTCCATCTTCTTGATGCAGCGCTTACACACACTGGACGGGAAGACACACGGATAGAAACATCAATCTTTTACCAGATCATGGGCATAATTGACATAAATGCAAACTCTTCTGATAGAAATATGTCGTAGGGAACACAAAAAAATATCTTCTCAACAGAAATCTGTAAAATTGTAATGATAAAACGAGAAATATTCCTCCTCAATGTCCACATTCAATTCAACTGAATTTAGATTTTAAAAAGGGGGATATCCAAACCAAAACATGCCACAAGACCTAGTCTTGCCCCGTTATAAGTATCCCCCGCCCCCCCAAAAAAAGTAGTGCACTACTATCTGGAAAGATTTTTATATAGGAGCAATATTTCCAAAATCCCCAGGCTTAACTTTCCACGGAATTTTTTTTTTTTTTTTTTTTTTTTTAATTCACCGGAAAGTTTCAGACCCCCTGCAACCCTTAAAAGCAGGCAGAATACTTCCTTCGCAAGGACACGCCTGCCAGCGTTGACAGTGATCAAGTCAACAGCAACTGGAAAATCCTGCTGAGTTTGACAGCTCATTGAACCCCGGCGGCTGTGGTTAAAAGTTTAAGGACGAGCAGCACACTTCACCATCAGACGTGTCAGACTGTCAGGTTTAAATCAAAACCATCTTCCACTAAATTGGAATAAAACCGTTTGGGGGGTTTTTTGGACTACTTTTCGTCACATACACCAAACAAATGGTTGAATACCAATCCTGATAGGATAAAAAAAAAACCAGTGGTACTCGAGGTCCTGAGGTCTGGACATGAGACCCACTGGTCCAGTACCAGATCCAGTACCAGCACGGTCCATCCTTAACCCTCGCCTCGACTCTTCTCAGAGGGGTCATGGCAGCAAAAACCCAAGCGCAGCTCATGATAGTTCCTTTCACTATTCCAGGTTAGAAAGTGCTTGTGAAACAACAACCCATAATTCAAACCGTCGCTCTAACATACCTAAAATAAACAGAGAACTGAGAAGCTGAGAACTGTTATGATCTTCATGTATGTTTACCTTGCTTCAAAGACTCAAAATGCTCCAAGTTTTGCGGATCAATGCCGGTTCATGTCACTTCCTTATCAGTCCAGTTCCGGTTATTGGTGGTGTTTGACGATTATAAACCTTTGATATTTCACATCTTAGATATCGGATTTTCTGTCGTTTATTTTGACAATATTGCTTAAAAATTGAAACCAACAACCAAAATGTTGTTGGCAAAACGTGATTGAGTGAATGCCCTGTTTAACATTTCATTAATAGAGCCCCGACCCATGCCAGATTTTTGGGTTCGATGACGATCTCGATTTTGGAGAGTCCTAGCCCACCGATGTTTTGACCGATATTTTGTCAAAAAGTGCAACATTTTGAAATCCATCTGAAAAACGTATATTTTATTAAAGTTTCTACATTTGGGAATATTTAACTTATAAGCAAACAAATAAAAATAAACACACAAAGAACTTTTGCTAGATCAAAACAATTTAAAACATGATAGAACATTTTCAAAGAGTTCCAGTGAACACATCATCACGTCCGAAACATTCGTCTTCCAAGTTTCCCATGAGCGCGGCGTCGCTTCCTGCTTGGAAAGCCGTGTCCGTCTAAACAGAAATGGATGGGTTTATAATGTCTAGTCGGACTTCTGCGCTTATTTTGGTGAGTAACTTAAAAGTAGTGTAAAACAGACAAGTACAGGAAATAATATGATGCGGTCAAAAAAGTAAAATAATGTACGATATATCGACCGAACCAATATATCAGTGTGGCCCCTATACATCTCCCTGCACCCCTGCACTCCTGCCCCCCTGCTCCACACACACTAAGTACCCTCCTTGTTGTGTAACAGCCTGAAATAAAACCCCACTGCCCAAGATCCTAAATGCAGCCAATGATAAACACCGAGTCTAATGTTGCATTTCTAAATCGTCTCTCCACAGATGGAGAACAGGTTGTATAACCAGGGGAGGGCCGGGCGCCTTTCAGATCTGCCCGACTGCTTTTGTTTCCATCGCATCCCCCTCCGGTTAAGGAGAGGTGACACAAGAGCTTCTCTAAACGGCGGGTTATTAAACCTGACGTATTTCACCACTGCATGAAGCACTTACGTTGGGTTTTAATAGCATTTCAAGTGTATCGTCTTAATCCACCCACCCTGTGATTCACACACACAGCTTTAATCTTCAGCAAAACACTCGTCTATTGAAATCAAGCCGGCAGCCTCCTCCACCTTAAAGCGCACAATGGCTCCTCACTGGCTTTGTTATTCAACAATCTCCACACAGTATTTCTGCTCTCTCTTAGATTTGGAGACGGTGGGGGAAACCCCACACAGATCCCAGTGACACTAAAATAAAAAGCTACGGGGAGAGGAACAGAAAGAGGAGCGTTTGCTTGAACAAACAGAGGGGAGAAAGGGAGAGTCATCCCAGAGCTTCCTCTCCAGACAGTTCACTGCAGCAACGTGCCGCGCGCTCATAAATAATCCCGCAGCCAAAATCCACATCACACACACACACACACACACACACACACACACACACACACACACACACACACACACACACACACACACACACACACACACACACACACACACACACACACACACACACACACACACACAGCTGTACCTGCAGTGGTGGGCTCGGTCTGGCTTGATGCTGCAGCACTTTGGACACTTGTAGACCACCTGGCCCGGCTTGAGCTGCAGGCTCTCGATGAACTCCTTGGTGGCGTTGCCTTTGGGAACAGCTCCCTGGGGGTGGAAGGGAAACGATGATCTCAAAGGAATCATTTTTAGGGCTGATTATAGCCCTCACAATTGTTAAATATTTGACTGATTTCAATGAACTGAGTGGATTGTGACATTTTGGTAAAATCATCACAATGGTCAATCAAAAAGGGGAATTTTAAACAAATGTAACAAATGTTGCACAGGTTTATTGTTTTTCATTTTGTCTGTATTTTTTTAAGGTTTGTCATTATTATGAATTTACCAGTCTATTATATTCTTGGATCTATCTAAATAGAATGTAAGTTAGGTCAGACTCGAAACTGTATACTCAAATGTATTTTTACTTCATACCACTGTTATAGTAGCATAAAATAAACACAAAAAGACAATTAAATTGTTAATAGCAAATAAATGTCTGAAAACTAATCGTCAACGAAAATGTCAGGATTGTGACACCCCTTGTGCAGATGTCTTCTGACCGCTTCTTTCAAGTCATCAATAAGAAGAAGAAGAAGAAGAAGAAGAAGAAGAAGAAGAAGAAGAAGAAGAAGAAGAAGAAGAAGAAGAAGAAGAAGAAGATAATGACTTTAATTCATAAGTACCTTTCACGCAACACAACAACAAAAGGCCCTTTAGTGGTAGTTGTAGATCAGAGAGGTCTCAGATGAAAATGAGCAGATGCTTAAACAGAGAAAGATAAACTAATGCCCCCGCCTAAACACCACCTCCCACTGACCGGGTCTGTGCACATGGCGCGGGCGTGCGAGGCCAGGGCGAGGAAGACCAGGCTGTTGAACAGCACCCCGTTCACCAGGCTGTAGAGCAGGTTCTTGGCAGGCAGCAGCATGACAAACACCACCACGAACTCGGCATAGAAGACCAACATCCAGGTGATGACGCCGCACACGATGCCGCAGCCGTCGCGGATGAACCACATGGTGTCGGATCCCAAGCGCAGCGGCGGCGGGGCGCAGTGCTCGGGCTTCAGGTAGCCGGCGTGCCGCTCAATGTCCCTGGTGCGGTGGCCCGGGCTCGTCATCCTACAGCAGCCAGGGTTCCCGCCGCATGCTGGACAAGGGGGCGGGTAAGATGAGAAGTAAACACAATTTTCTGGTTTGTTTATTTTTAATTTATATTGTCAACTTTTTTTTTCCCCAGTTCATTGTTAATATTTAGATTTAATTTTTATTAGAATTTTTATTTTTTATAGTTTATAGTTTTTATAGAGGGGCAACTCCTGGTTCAACCCGGGGATTCAATGGAGGCATCACAGGTGGAAATTCATTGTTTACTCGTCATGAGTGAAATTCAAGCATAAGGTAAAGGCTGTGGTTAGTTCTCACCTGTCGCACTACCTGATTTGGGGTATGGATTGGCCAGGGTTTGACGCTATAATGAGGGAAGGCGCTCACGGTCGAAAGGGAGATGCGAGTGTTGCATGGCGCACGGTGATGCAAAGGGGTTGTCGGCGGTCACAATGGGACTGGGAGCGAGGGAATCCAAACTTAAAACAAACTTAATGATGACATTTGAGATGTGCATGGCAACACAGTCGTAGGTGTACAGGGTGTACAGGAGGGGCCTGTGTTGAGGGTCAGCGAGGAGGAGGTGTGGAGGCAGTTTCTCATAGACTACCTTAGACCTATAATTTATCCATTGAAATCAGTGGACATATACATTTATAAATGTACCGTTTAGTTCATATTTTCTGTATTAAATAAGCAAATTGGTAATAATTACTGGTTTAGGACCGTATTGGAAGCCTCCCAGGACACTTACTTTTTCTCAAGGAGTACATGTGCTCCCAAGTTGATACATTTTTGGGGTGCATAAAGAACTTTAGGGGCGCAATGAATCAATGTGTTTTTCCTTAATAAAGGACATTGACAAGCAAAATGATTTAATTCATTTGAATAGAAAAAGTACACTGGGGTCTTTATTATTTGTGCTTCAGACTGCATTTAATTATTATGTAATATTTATACTTTAAACTGCTCCTAACTATATAAGTATAAATGGTATGAACACCTCTATAATAAAGTAGTTGTTCTTAGCTCAGTCCATTTAGACACAAAGGATAAAACAAAAATAGTCTTGTTTATTTTTATTAATGAGTTGATTTAATAAACAATACAATAACAAACAACCATGCAGCTTAATAACAATAAAATAGATATAGAAATCTACTTTTTTGGAGAAACTCACAAAAGCTGAAATTCTAAATAATTGTAACTGGATAACTGGATGTTGCCTATTGATAGATGGGAGCCTGCATGTCCCACAGGAGGTTGTGGTTATTCAGAAGGTTAATCTTTCATCCCCCAGTTTATTTAATTCCAATAAGTAACCATTATCATGTTTTCTTGTTTATAAAAAAAAAATTTTTTTCATGAAATTGGTTCAGAATTAAGCGAGTTACAGTTGATCTTGTAGAGAAGTCTGCATCTCTTAATACACATGGTATTTGTTTACAAACGGATCTTGAACGACATACAGCAGCGGTCAATGGGGCATCTATGACTGCTTCTACTGTTACCGCATGACGTTCTCTTTGCGGTACGTGCTGCCCAGTGCACCTGCAGTACGATTGGCCGTTTGTGTCACATGGTTGTTTCTCTGCTCTTTACAATTGGCTGTTTGTGTCACATGGTTGTTTCTCTGCTGTACGATTGGCTGTTCGTGTCATGTCTTTGTGGGTAGGGGAAAACAGACTATATCGAACTGCATCAAAAATAAATCTGATCAATTTATTGATCTTATCATGAAAATGACCAAGATCGTTTCGACGGCCAGCCCTAGTACGTCCCTAGTTGTTATCAACCTTTTTGTTGGAAAAAATAAATAAAAATAGAAGCTGCTTTGACAAAATATTGTAATACTTTTTATTCACACATGTGCTCCTCAATACATTTTACAGTTCGCACACATCTATTTTTAATCGCTTGCACTCTCGAGCCCTGCCTCCACCCTAAACGATTTCCGTGGGGGAAGGTGGATTTGAGTTTCCCTAACCAATCTTGAGACCAACTTATCCGCCTCAATCTAACGTCATTTTAAGTCGACACTGATGCTGTGCCATGGCAACATACTGGTTTTGCCGAGGTTTTAAGAGTGGAGCGGAGCGAAGTAAAAACAAACTACAAGTGCCGTTCGGATTGACTTTTAATCAATTCAGAAGAGCCTTGGTAGCAGCGTCTCTCTTGTCAGTCGTCATTGTTGTTATTACTCTACCGTGGTCCTGCCTGTGGCGCTGATTGGCAAATAGTTAGTGCCCCTGCGGCGCTCATTTCTCAACCGAGAAACCGCTGTTTCATGCCATTATGTTAGACCAGAAGAGTCACTCCACTCCAAACTGAGTGGAGTGGGCGGATTGAAAGGTCTGGAACCAGGCAAGCAAGTATCAACGATACCCAGCCCATGTCAGAGAGTGGAACAACAACTTTGGCCATGGTGGCAGTAGTGGAAAATGAACAGTCAGAATGGTTCAGCTTCATAGGCATTTGTGCAAAAACACAACTTAATGACCTACATTTTGGTGTTACTAGCACATGGAGAGAGAGCTTAAGGGAAAACAGTAAGTCAAGGGCAGGCAATACTCACGGAACCAGGAAGTGAGCAGAGTACACATGGAGCAGACTGATTTCCAGTGGGAAAACAGTCGGCCAGAATTCCCTTTCACGGTGAAGAAATACGAGAAAGATCCAAACAAAACTTCCCACCGATCAGCAATCAGAGAGGAAACCCGAAAACAAAAAGCCTAAAATTCTGTGGTCGTAGTCTACATGTGTTACCGGTCGTTTAGAGACTGTGGTCTACGATGAATAGGGAATAACCTTCAAACACGCCTGCCTGTGTCAACAGTGAAAAGGCAAACATCAAAAATATAAGCAATTGGGATACAGCTGGATCTCAAGGTGCAGCCGAGGTGAGGAGAGTGGCCGGTTTGAGAACCTCAGAATTGCATCTCTGCTTTTTGCAGGTGATGTGGTTTTGTTGGCTTCATCAGACCGTGACCTCCAGCACGTACTGGGCGGTTTGCAGCCAAGTGTGAAGCGGTCGGGATCAGAGTCAGCACCTCCAGGTCTGAGGCCATTGGTTCTCTGCCGGAAAATGGTGGATTGCTCCCTCCGGGTTATGAACGTCTTGGGGTCCCCCAGGAGGATCTGGTTATCAGTACCGGGTATGGAGAGACGCAGCACCCTAAAATGTAGTCTCCACTAAAACCCAAGTCTGTGGTTATCCATCCTTCTTTTACGTAATGTGTAATATTGGACTGGAGCAAATGAGGCCGAAGGAAATTAGCAGAAGGAATATTTTAATTATATAAGATTTCTAAGGTATGACTGCTGCCTTTAACACTGGGCTCTGAATATTGATAGAGACTAAAGAAATATATAAAATTGAAAGACAACCGACCGAGACATTTTACCATCTATCTCTATTTAAAAAATAAATCTATCAATGTATTATAACCCAGTGTCGTCTGAGGACAGGCCTTCATAGAGGTGACATCCAGCAGCCTCCTCGGGGCTTCTTGACCCTTCCAGCCCGGCGTAACGTCCAGCAGCATGATTCAGGTGACATCCCTCATGCCGCAACCCGAGGCGGGACGTCACACTGGTGATCTGGACAGTCATTAGCCGCCCCGGCCGATACTCCCGGCTCTCCACAGGCTATCGACACTTCACTACACAACAGGCTTGGGCCGATATTCAATAATATCGAGGATCGGGAGATGTGCCACCATATGCAATATTTTCACAGTATCAAAATATCAGTGGCGCAACAGCGAGGAAGCAGAGGGAGGATTAGGACATGGTGGTATAGCTCCAGGTTATTACTTGCATTAGTAAAATTATGAAATGTGAAAAAATGTTTTTTAACAATTGTTATACAGAGCTGCCAAGTCTCATGCTTTTCACGCCAACAAGTACACACACCACACCTCGTATTTCTCATGCTGATAATCCCAAAAATAAGTAAAATTCCTTTCTTTTTAAATTGCACGTATATACACCGAGTTCCAAATTATTATGCAAATTGGATTTAAGTGTCATAAACATTTAATTTTTTGTTTTCCAATTAAACTCATGGATGGTATTGTGTCTCAGGGCTCTTTGGATCACTGAAATCAATCTCAGACACTTGTGATAATTAGTTTGCCAGGTGAGCCCAATTCAAGGAAAACTACTTAAGAAGGATCTTCCACATTATTAAGCAGCCACAGGTTTCAAGCAACATGGGAAAGAAAAAGGATCTCTCTGCTGCCGAAAAGCCTCAAATAGTGCAATGCCTTGGGTAAGGTATGAAAACATTAGATATTTCACGAAAACTTAAGCGTGATCATCGTACTGTGTAGAGATTTGTGGCTGATTCAGAGCACAGACGGGTTGGTGCAGATAAAGGCATAATGAGGAAGGTTTCTGCCAGACAAATTCATCGGATTAAGAGAGCAGCTGCTAAAATGCCGTTACAAAGCAGCAAACAGGTGGAGTATTGGATGGTTGGTGCATGGCCACCATGTCCCAACAAGGCTGAGACGTCAGCAAGGAGGTGGTGGAGTCATGTTTTGGGCCGGAATCATGGGGAGAGAGCTGGTAGGCCCCTTTAGGGTCCCTGAAGGTGTGAAAATGACCTCGGCAAAGTATATAGAGTTTCTGACTGACCACCTTCCTCCATGCTACAAAAAGAAGAACCGTGCCTTCCGTAGCAAAATAATTTCATGCTGCAAAGAATACCTCTGTGTCACTGGCTGCTATGGGCATAAAAGGAGAGAAAGTCATGGTGTGGCCTCCATCCTCCCCTGACCTCCACCCTATTGAGAACCTTTGGAGCATCCTCAAGCAAAAGATCGATGAGGGTGGGAGGCAGTTGGCATCAAAACAGCAGCTCTGGGAGGCTGTTCTGACATCCTGCAAAGAAATTCAAGCAGAAACTCTCCAAAAACTCACAAGTTCAATGGATGCAAGAATTGTGAAGGTGATATCAAAGAAGGGTCCTATGTTAACATGTAACTTGGCCTGTTAAGATGTTTTTGATTGAAATAGCTTTTGATTTCAGTCAATATGACCTCCTAATGCTGCAAATTCAACAAATGACCATTTTCAGTTGTTTACAACATATAAAATGTTTTGAAAATCTGTTGTGCATAATAATTTGGAACAGTGCATTTTGAGTTTTTTATTTTTGAAAAAAATACTGTTATCATTGGGAGGTTTGTTCAATAACATTTGAATTATACCCTAACGGTTGATGACTTGAAAATGATACTGACTGTCATTTGCATCGACTATTTAAGAAAACCAGAGGAAAATATTATTTGCATAATAATTTGGAAGGCGGTGTATATATATTTCCTCACTCGCGCTTGCTCAGTGCCCGTCACTGTTTTCGCGTGGTGAAGATCCTTTCCGTACGCACGTGCACGCCCACGCACAACTTACGATCCGTTCTCCTGCATCAAAGGTTCATCGCTTCTCCACAAATAACAAACACAGAGGGTTTTTATTATAGATGTATTGATTGTAATTGAATGAAACAAAAAAAAACAGTGTGCACAACTCTGCGTAATGGGAACTCTCTCTGTCCCTGTCTCCCCCACGTGAACAACAACGATAATACCGCGTATCGCGATATTTGGGCGGGACTGCGTCGCAATATAAAATTTTGGATATCGCCCAAGCCTACAACGCAACATCCGAGTAACTTTACTAGACATGGTTTTCAGAACCAGCCAAAACAACAACCATTTCAAGACATACGCACCCTGTACCGTTCGGCTCTGTGACCAAGAGGTATATTTTGTTCGGATATGTTGCTTAAAACCAAAGTCAAGGAAATTTTACTTTGTCTCTTTGTGACTATACAGTAGATGGAAAAGGTAGTGTATTCACCCACCTTACAAATAGAAAACAGACAACAAGCCAGTGCCATTTATTGTGGCCCACGTCTGATATATCTGGTGAAAGGTTTCCAGTTTAAGGTCAAACTTGCTTGTGTGGGTGTGGAATGCGGGGAATAAAGGCCCTTCCAATAGAGGGTTGAAACACTGAGCCCTGTGTGTTTTAAAAGTTGCAGATTCTATCGTAGTGGCTCGGAGGATCCCTAAAAAAATGTTTGTTTAAAGAGGTGTAATTTGTAAACAATAAAGTGACAGATTCATGGTTTGGACAATAACAGGAAAGCTAAAAGTTAATTAACAGTTGGCAATTAAATCAATGGTCCTTTGTACTGTAGTAGAGAATGGTCCCGTCGACCGTGGCCCTCAGTGAATGGCTCCTTGTTTTCCGATTTATTTTTCAATGAACTCAACTAACCGACTTCAGTGCTGTCTAACAGCAAACACTCCTTAATTCTCTCATGCCGAGGAGAGAAGATAACTCACGACGGACGAGATTTGGATCAGAATAAGCTAACAAGTGTATGTGGCCCTGAAATATGAAGCGTACAAGAATAACTCTACTCAGTTGGATTACGGCAGTCCAACCAAAACCAAAATCTATTTGCAGGGTTATGATCAGTGAGGTATAGCGTTGCTAGATGACCCACTGACAAGAGGAAAAGCGGAGCAATTATAAAGGCTGAGAAATGATGGAAGCTGCTGTGGGGAGGCAAGGCGGGAGGATTGAAGAGATGAGGGAGGGATGAATTTGACCCCATAGCTAGAAAAACAAATACAGCCAACCATTGGCATGAATCTCATACACACAGAACACATTATTTCCAATTTCCAAAAATGTAAGACTTTCTAGGACATGTGAATGCCATCTTTAACAAAATGTCAATGATTCAGTCTCTAGAGTTGCGGTTCAAGACACTGTGACTCAGTCGCAGAGCCCTGAGGCCCCGCCCCCTCGCTGTTTATTGAAAGTTTATTAGTATTACACGCATGTCTAAAGTGTACTAAATTCGACACTGCACATCCATCGGGCCCAGCAATTCAACTGTCAAGTGTGAAGTAGATTCGATGAATGGCTGTCGAGATAATCGAAGGTCATACACACAGAGATTCCTGCCTTTATGTGTGTGTGTGTGTGTGTGTGTGTGTGTGTGTGTGTGTGTGTGTTAGTGTGTGTAGGGTTACAAACGGGAGAGTTTCTGGTCAAATATTATCTGTGTTTATTGAGCTTGAAATGAATCGTGTCAAGGCATGTAGATGTGTAATATCTTTTATTGAAAAGTCTAAATAAAATCTGTCAGTCCCGTCAGTTAACGCTATTTTAAAAATTACAAATATTACGACTTGAAATCAAGTAATTTCAGTCGCAAGTGTAGTGGCTTTAACATTTCACTAAAATAAAATTTTGATCAAATCAAAAACAAAATAAATATGGCAAGTAGGTATAATAGGTATACTAAATAATAAAGTTTGTGGTGGTGTCCGTCCTCGTCGGGATGTCCCATCGACATATTTTACACAATGAATATTTACCGCCTGCTTTGGGTCGGAACTTACATATCCAAAGAAACGCCAAACTATGGATGTATGTGTCCCAACGACACTTCATCTTTCTCCTTCTCCTCAGAGTTCTAGACGCTGGCTCCTTGTGTACTGTTTACAAGCACAACACGTCCACGAGGGAAGGGGCTGGGCTTAGTTCTATATCGACAAACGTGATTGGTCAAAGGTGAACGTCAGCTTAAGATCGTCCAAACTGATTGGCTTTCCGTTACAACTTGCACGGAAATGAACAGATCTGCAGAATTTTTTAATGAAATCATCCACCCAGCACTAATTCAAATTGTGCTTGAAGGAAATTATTTTCACTGGAGAGGTTTAAATATGTCGGATTTTCCCGGTCAAAAACCGGCAATTACCTGTGAACGGAAACGCTGAGTAAACTACATTTGAGTATTTTTCGAGCTTATAGAGCTTGTGCATAATCACCGGGTGTCATGACATTTCACTGCATATATGTACGACCGTATGTGTATGTATGTGACAAATAATCTCTTGAACTTGAACTTAAACTAGAAAGTGGTAACCTTTAAAGCGGTAATCCATAAATAATCGTACACTAAAAGGCCTTGAATCACATTCATTCCCCCAACATCCATGTTCACCTCATCTTCGCTGCAAGACGCTGACTTTCTTTTCTCCCAAGTTTGCTTTCTTCTGATCAACTGATTTGATTTGTGGGTGTTTTTTTTCCCCCCACGGCCACTTGAGCAGTGGGCATATTCATTTAAGCCAAGGCCACTGATATTTTTGGTGAACATTCACACACATCAACAGTTAAACGACCATAACAAGCGACGCTGCTTTATCTAATTCACCACGGCTGCCTTTCAACTTCTTGCATTCTCGCCGGGAGTGGCGGACCCCGCCACCAACAATGGAAACAGCAAGAGAAGCACATGCAGGACTCAAATACAATGAATGGTCGTTTCTTATGACATGCCATCTTTGTTTTTAAGTATAAGATATGGGAGGTTCCAACAGAATAATCTTACGGATTTGAACTTTAAGCAGATGGTTACGCTACAACAATGTAAGACCAACCAGGAAGTGAAAGTCGCCTTCGGCCTGGCATCTTGACACACTATCTGCTCTCCTTGGGCATGGGGCTAATTGAGTCGTTTCGGTGCTTGGTAAAAACGTGCGACATTAAAATACTTAACGGTGACGTGTAACTGAGTGCATATTACCTCATAGTCCCCTCCGTTTGGCGACGAAACTTTGCAAGTCCCTCCTGAAGCCAGCTACCCCGCGTCCAAGAATAACGTCGTCTCTCGGCGTCTCGCACACCCCTCTCGCTCCGCTGCCGACACACGCTCGACCGGACGGTCTACATTCAGGGGGTTTCGGGGTACTTCAGCTCATCCGCGCGGAAACCACGGCGGGTGCGGAGCCCCCGATGCACCGCTCGCTTGATCACGCCGAGGGCTGCCCCGTGGTGGGTCCGCAAAAACATCCACGGCGACAAGGGGAGAACCAGAAAACAGGAAGTGTCCACTCGCTCTCGCCGTCCTTCCCGAAACGAGACTCCGGGACTCCCCCGGATCCGCGAGCAGCTGATCTGGAGTCAGTTGGTGTCCTCCGCCCAGGCCGCCCCGTGTCCGTGTGGAAACCGCCAATCTGACCTGGAGTCTGCGGGATAAAGCACAATAACCTCCCAGCTCATTTATTATTGCTGACATTGTGTATCATCTTTATTTATTGCATTAAATCGATATTGCTTAAATATATACGAAATAATTATCATTATGTAAAGGAGAAACACATGTATAAATACAGGTTGAAAAAAAGTTTGAAAAATGGCTGAAAGGTAGAAATTATTACTATTATTATTGTTATGGAAAGCACTTCGAAAGGAGAAACAAAGGTTTAAAATATATATTAAATATAAATACATCATATATATAACATATTGTAAAGTTACATAAAGGCTGAATCAATTGAACACTCACTGCATTGGAACTGTGGTAACAATATTGGTGATCCTCTTCACTTTTTAAGATTTTCTTTCATTATAAGCAAAACACATACAAATGGCATTTTTCTTTGTTTGACAAATGTTAATCCGGTACAAACCCTTATTAGGAATAATTCTCAATAGTTTATAAAATGAAATAAAACATTTTTTATACATTGACATCTAGTTGTTATTATTATTATTATTATTATTATTATTATTATTATTATTATTATTACAGCAATATACAGTTAATTAAAAGCATTATTCACCTGGCATTCCACTTTATTATTGAAAGCTTGAGTGCGCGCCTACGCGCTGATCGCCGACGCACTTTGATGACGTGTGTTTGAGCGCCGCGGTCTCACATGTTAACAGTGCTGCAAAATGGCCACTGTGCAAGTGAGCGAGGCTGAAAAAGTGTACATCTTACACGGTATCAGGGTAAGTGTTGTATATAAATGGGTTGTTGCAACGGATATAGAAATCGCGTGTTCGTTGGTAATGATATTAACTTTATTTTCCCTCTCCCAATGCTGTTGTCAAGCTTGTTCGTATCAAGGAGGATCAATGTAATACACGCTAACATTTACATTTACATTTAGTCGTTTAGCAGACGCTTCTATCCAAAGCGACTTACAAGGGAGAATAACGTTCAAGCTACAATGCGACCGAGACATTAGTGTAACAATAAATACTGCTAAGTAGTGCTAAGCTAAGCCGCGCTCCCATCTGATAAGATTTAGTGTCTCTATTGATAGATATGATTTCATCCAAATGACAGTGAAACTTATTTTAAAAAACGGTCATAATTGTACGTTCTGTAGTGAAGTCGTTAGTAATCATTTTGCTGGGGAACCCCAAGAACCTCTTGAAGGTTAAGGGCTGATTCGTGCTTATTTTGTCCCCTCGTCCTTTTCACCAGGATGATCTACGGGTGGATGGAAGAAGCTGCGAGGACTACAGACACATGGAAATTGAGACGGATGTCGTTTCCAACACAGACGGCTCGGCCAGAGTAACACTGGTAATGTTTCCACCATGAGAGGCATGTTTCCTCTGTTGTTTGACTTTGTACGCCGATCTGAAGAGACACTATTTTAATCGGAGCTAACAGACGTTAATCTTCACAACCTACCAATAATATATTATTATTTGGCATCACAACACACCAAAACATTATTGATCTAAAATAGTGAATTCAGGTATATTAAAGGTGCAGTGTGTAGAATTTACAGAACGGACTTGGCAGAAATGTTTTGATTAGTGTATAATCCCATGGAAATGAGAATTGTTGTGTTTTCGCTACCTTAGAATGAGCTGTTTTTATCTACATGTGCATGGGTACGCTTCACGGAAGCCGCCATGTTGCACTCCCATGCTTCTTCTACAGTAGCCCAGAAAGGACAAATAAAACACCGGCTCTCGAGAGGGCCTTTCGCGAGGTTCGTGGCCACCATGTGGCACCACCAAATCAGTTGGTTGCGATCTGCAACCTCACTGCTAGATGTCACTTAATTCTACATACAAAGCCTAAGCTTAAGCGAGAACCCTTGATAGCATCTGTTAAACATTTAATAATCTAATATTTCTCTTGATAATTGAAATGATCTGTGTGTATTTTCAAGGGGCACACAGCAATTCTAGTTGGAATCAAGGCTGAACTTGGGAAACCAAGACCCACTCTTCCAGATGAAGGATATCTGGAGTTTTTTGTTGATTGGTAGGTATCTTTACATTGATTTGATTGGAGTTCATTTTAAAAATGTTTAACTTGATAATGGCTTCATTATTAACACTAGAATTTCAGTGGGCGTCTTTGTTTTGAGTGACACTATGGCTACCACCAGGCGGTGCTGTTGGATCAACTGTTCTCCTATTTCAGTTTTTAATGGAACTTATTGATGGAATCACAAATTAACAACTAATTGCATTTCCTGGCTGCTTTTATATAGCATCTTAACTCACATCCAGTCTGCTCTTTCCTCCATCACTAGTTCGGCAAATGCCACCCCAGAATTTGAGGGCCGAGGAGGCGAAGGGCTGGGAGTGGAACTGACTAACACTCTCTACAAAGTCTTCAGCGAAAAGCACAGTTTAGACTTGAAGAGCCTGTGTATCATTCCAGAAGAGCACTGCTGGCTGCTCTACGTGGATGTACTGGTAAGGAGTCCAATTGAATCCAGTCTCATGTTTTCATACTTGTATGATTATTCATTAGATTTATTGACGTTATTTTCTCTAGTTGTAATTTTTCCCCACGACTCTTGAAGGTGTCTGTTATGGACAAGTACTCTATTTGGTTCTACTGTGAACAATGAATGTAAAGCAATGTTCTGCTGTATTTTGTTTCTGCAGCTCCTTCAGTGTGATGGAAACTTATATGATGCCATCTCTATAGCTATCAAGGCAGCTCTCTTCAACACCAAGTTAGTAAACGTTGGTATTGGTGACTACTTGGGTCCTACTGACATGACTATAAAGGAAAGGCTTATTCAGTGAGTCCAATGCTAATATGATATTATCATTTCCAGAATTCCTAAAGTGCACATTTCAGAAGCTGAAGAAGGAGGTAATGAGATCGAGCTGTCGGACGACCCGTACGACTGCATGAGACTCAATGTGGAAAACGTCCCCTGCATAGTGACCTTGTGCAAGGTAAAGTGGGATAAAATTGCACTTTGCTGATTAAATCCACGGGGGTTACAGATGCGAAAAGATGCAACATATTAGAAATAAGACCTGGTCATCAGTATCATCAAAATAACAAAAAAAAGCAGCATTGTACGATACAAAGAATATAAGCTATGGATGCACAGCTTACCATACATTGTATTGAATAATACTCTTATGTAATGTTGTGTGTGTGTGTGTGTGTGTGTCGCAGGTCGGCCATCGGCACGTGGTGGACGCCACCCTGCAGGAGAAGGCGTGTTCCGTGGCCAGTCTGATCATAGCTGTCACACACAAGGGCAAGGTGACATGCGTGCGGAAGGTGGGGGGTGGAAGTTTGGACCCGGAGAGCATCTTCGAGATGACAGGGGTGAGTCAGGATCTCCCGAGGGTTTCGCCTCCGCCATCTGTCCTCCCCTGCATTCAGCAGCTGCATTTGCATAACGATAAGCAGGGCAAGGTGACCGGGAGACAATTCATTCTGTTTTGTCATAGTCTTAAGCCCTTTTCCCCCATGGAATCCATAATATTGCCGGATAAAAAATATCCGACAGAAGCAGTAGTCATGTAGTAGTTAAGTAGTCATTCCCATATTGGCCTCCTTTTAAGGAAAAGTTCCGTATGGAGTTTGTTCCCACATAGGTGGCTGTTACGGATACACTACGTAATGCTTGCGTAAGAGGTGTCTGATACCACGCAAGACTGGGCAACAGAATCGTTTTTTGGACTAGCGCTTCACTCCCCGTGTCCCCACACCACAGACTCTTCCTTCTGCTGACTGAGAAGGGACAGAGCCCCGTCGCTGGCCGCAATAACCCTCCACCATATGTTATTAAACCAGTGTTATTAAACCATCATCTTCCACCTGTCCTACACTCTCTGCCTCCGGAGAAGGAGTGTTCTCCGCCCGTTTTACATCTCCCTGTTCGCTCGCTCCAGCTCCAGTGCAGCCGGCGGGACAGCGAAGCGCTTGTGCCCGATGTCTGAGTGGTGTTTTTTAAGAAGAAAAATAATAACATTTAAGACTATAAAGACCTGTCTCCATGAAGACTGGACGTGTTTCTCATCTTTGCAGTCGAGCTTTACAGTTCATATTGAACTTGCCAGTGTTTTTTTTTTTTTTTTTTTTTTTTTTTTTCTTTCTTCACAAAGAAAAATATTTTGTATTTATATGATGTAAATATTTGTAAAAAAAACAACACTATTTGTGCTTCATTTGGATTCGGCTCCACCACTTCTTTATGGAAATGTTACTGCTTCCATTCCCACATACTTCCATTCACAGCCATTCAACTACCTACAGTGAGGAAATTTACGGAGGGAATTTACAGAACCTCGACAACGGCTCCCATTCCCACATGACGCCGATACGGAAAATTGCCAAAGATTTACAGCTTTCACTGCAAGTGGCAAAGGGGCTTTTGATTGCAAGTGCAATCTAAGACTTTTACTATCCAAGACTTGAAAAAAAATATTATTATCTGTTTGGTGGCCGAGAAAATGGCTCCTGGGTTTTTTTTGTTTTGTTTTGTTTTTTTTACATGAAGTGCATAAGTTTGTATTGGAAAGGTGCTAATGTGAGTTGTTTTTCTTTCGTTTTCAGGCAGGTAAACGCGTCGGAAAGTGTCTCCACGCTCCACTCATGAAACTGCTGCAGCAGGAGGAAACTCTGGGAAGCAAGAGGCAGAAAGTCGGCTTCCTCGGTTAAAATCAACACAGCGTGCACTGTATGTAAATGTTTACTTTTTTAATAAACTATTTGTTTTGTACAAATAGTTGTCTCTGTCCTTGCTTTGTCAACATTTATTTGACTTTTGATTTGCCATTAATGAATCCTTAATGTTACTTACTTGGCTTTCCTTCCAGTACAGTAATTTAACCTTAATCTGCAAAATAATTATCTCAAATTAGAATATTTCTGCATTAATTGTTTAAGTAGAATGTATAATACCTTCAATTTGCCTTTGATGACACCATTTAATTCGGCTTTCAATAAGATAAAGACTTGTATGACTTGACCACTATGTATCTATGTTCAAGTTCAATGTATGTATGTATGAGGAGAAACTGGAACAAATCATAGGGTTTAAACTAAAGTACATAGATAATGGCTAGATATTTCCTCTTATGATTATTTATTCATTCTCTTAACAGTGTAGTAGTGCACTTGAATAAATCTTTAATATCTGAGGAATTTGGTTCTGCAACCTCCTGGTTGCATCCCTCTCCTTTCCTCCCTCATTTGCTGCCATAACTATGACAGGAAGAGGCCACGTGACCATGAGGCCATGAGTTGTAGTCCCAGTTTTCCTGGACCTAATTCACTGTTTTTCAATACATGATGTCGTCCAATGTTTATGTTTTTGTGTAAATTGTTTCTCTGTTTATTTGACTCACCGTGATGATTCTCCCCCTCTTGGAGTAGTGATCAGTTGTTTATAGACCCAAACATGATAAATAGTTCTCCAAAGAGGGGGGGGGGGTTGGTGGTGGTTCTCTAAAACCAAAAACTGTGCTCTTGTCATTCTACAGGTCGTCCACAGAGTTATTGCAGCAGTTGTTGATGATAAAAGAATGAATAAAGAGTTGCATTGCAGGTTGAGAACTAACTCTGCAGACTAACTCTGTCCTGAATGCAATGGCATACATATACTCTGTGTTGTATGCCCAGCATGCTGACAGCACAGGTTAAAAATAAATAAATAAATAGAATTGGGAAGAAAATATATATATATATATATATATACACACACACACAAATACACACAAAAAGTTAGGGATATTTGGCTTTTGGGTGAAATTTATGGAAAATATAAAAAAGTTCACGCTACAGTGATATTATATCATGAAAGTAGGGCATTTAAGTAGAAGCATGCAATGGTGATTTCCTCATCTCAAACAATTGATTGAAACAAAAGCCAACAACAGTGGTGGGTTAACCACAACAAAAAATGTCAACGTCTCAATAACTTGTCATGTGCCCTTGAGCGTCAATTACGGCTTGACAACGACGTCTCATGCTGTTCACAAGTCGACTTATTGTCTGCTGAGGGCGGCCCTCAGGTCATTGAGGTTCTGGGGTACAGAGTTACGAGCCTCTACTCAGATGATCCCATAGGTTTTCTATGGGATTCAGGTCGGGAGAAAGTGCAGGCAACGCCATTTGAGGTGCCCCAGTCTCCAGCAGCGGTTCCCTAATGATGTGACCTCGATGAGCTGGAGCATTGTCGACCATGAAGATGAACTTAGGCCTGTGTTGTTCATGCAGGGGCACAATGACTGGATTAGTGATGTTATTCAGGTAGTATGGGCTTGTCACTGTACCACTCACAAAGTGTAGGGCAGTTCTGTATTGACTAGACACCTGCCCACACTGTAACACCACCACCACCAATGGCTCGTCTGGTGACAACAGTGGCTGATGCATAGCGCTCTCCTTGACGTCTCCAACATCGTTGGCGGCCATCATTTCTGCTCAACGTGATTCGACTTTCATCAGAGAACAGCACTGAGGCCACTGGTCCCTCGTCCAGTGTAAATGCTCCCTGGCCCGTGAGAGACGATGATGCTTGTGCCTGGTGGTGTGGTCAGGTACCCTTGCAGGTCGTCTAGCACACAGACCACGCCGATGTAAACGGTTTCAAATGGTCTGACGTGACACTTGGGTGCCTCTCACCTCCCTTAAATGTGCCTGGAGTCAAGTGGCATCATCATCCGGTTCCGCAGGGCACTGTTCACAATGAAGCGCTCATCAGTGTGGATGTGGCCAAAGGACGTCCACTTCTATGCCTTTCTGTGACTCTTCCAGTCTCTGTATCGCTGTTGCAACCTGCTGATGACACTCTGTGACACTCTAAGCTCAGTGGCCACTTCCCTCTGAGAACATCCTGTTTGAAGCCTCGCAATGACGGGGTACTGTTGATCAATTGTTAGGTGTCGTCTTGGTCTCATGATGTCAAAATGTGAACAGCATGATGAAGAGGACTGTTTAAATACCAATTCTAATTGAACCAGGAAATGTTTTGGTCGATTCATGGATCAAACACCTGTTGTGAATTTTGCCGTTCAGCTCCTTGTTAGAGAACAGCAAGTTGTTCAAAAAGTACTGAAACATTGAACAGTTCAAAAGTTTGGAGAAGGTCAAATTAAGTTCCCCTGTAAAGGTTATAGTGCATTTTAGGAGTAAAGCTCAAACCCCATTGGCTCATAGAAACCCGGAACTTGTGCTCAAACCCCATTGCCTCAGAACGAGGGGCTTGACTGCTCATTCACAGTTAAAGCTGCACAAACACAAACAGCCCATTTTGGAACAGCCCAGGTTTAGAGGCTTGTCACAATGGCTCAAATGCATGATCTGAGCCGTATTTTCAGCAAAAAACTTCAAAATCATGTTTTGGGGGACCTCAGAGACCGATATTAACAAGTGTAAAAAGGAGCATAGGAGGTCCCCTTTCAAATTCCCTCTGAGAGAGAGACACGGTGCTTAAGTCAAGTCATTCTCAGCGAAACCATGCTCTCGCGTCCGTCCTGTACAGAGCAACGCGCTGCACGTTCCCCTCTGTCCTCGCCACGTGTCCACAGAGCAGCGGGAGAAGCCAGTGAACAGATGTGACTCTGGATCCGTTCCACACCACTTTTTTTTTTTTTTTAATTCCTGCGGCAAAACAAACTGCTTAAGTTGGAGTTAGGTGTTCTGTTTATGCAGACCAAAATTATGAAAGGAAAGGTCAGTTTTTGGTGAAACTCGGACGTGCATTATAAAGGAAAGGCTTGTTTGCGAAATGGGAATGTCCATAGTAAGCTCTCTTAATTCCCCCCCCCCCCCCCCCGTGCCACATCTGAATTCCTAAAGGGCTCATTTGAGAAGCTGAGGAAGGAGGCAGCGGGATGTAGCCGCCAGATCATACCGATAAAGAAGGTTCCAAAACAAACCAAAACACAGGCTGAATTGAGAGACTTGGGAAGAGTTTCTGATCAAATGTAAAGAGTAAAAAAAAGGACTAAAAAAACATAAATGTTGGAAATAAAATTGTAGCCACGCTGTGTTTACCATCCATGTGGGATGCTTCAAAACCGTTACGATTCAATGGTCCATCCATACCACCGACAGTCACTCCATCAAACGTTTTTTTGAAGTTTAGTCTTCAGGAAGCGTCTTGAGGGTATCTGGGCATCGATGCGAGGGATGATTCATTGTTTGTTTATTATTCTGTGTGGGTTTTAATGAACCACAGCGCCGAGCCGCCCGGTGTCGTGTCGCCGCCTCGGAAATGAGGGGCGTTCTGTTTCGGTTTTTCCACCTGCCTTCCCAGCCTGGTTCTGTTAAGAACTCGCCGACCACATCAAGTATCTGGAGACGGATGAGACACACGCACTCTCACACACACACACACACACACCATCTTTAGAAGGCTTCTGCAGTTGGACAGTTATTCCTGCGAGCAGCAGTTTTTTGGATTGCAGAGTGATTTTTTATTTTTTTTTGTGCAAGAGAGACCGATCCCAGTTTCCACTCTGAAGCGGCCTCATTCGACAGGTCCAGCCATGGCACTCAGAGGAGCTCTTCTGCTGTTTGGAATGCTGCTTTTCATCAACTGCGCCTCCCAGCAGGCTCCACCAAAGAAGAGACCCGCAAAAAAAGGTGAGCACCATGCCACGTTAATTTTGCAGAAGGACCAAATATTTTTTCTATATTAACCGATCAGCAAAAAACATAATTAGAATCTTCTATTCAGATATGCCACATTTATTTGCTCCAGTATACTTTTTTCAGTCCCGTCTGCACAATACATTCTGTAAATGCACCTTTTTTTCCGTGTGTCCTGGCAAGCAGATGTAGCCAAGGACACTGCAGTGGAAGAGCTCCAGAAACAAATCGACAACATCGTTCAGGAGCTCAACATCCTGAAGGAACAGCAGGCCCTGCAGACAGGTAAGTCTGGCTCTATTCACACACCAATGTCAACATGAATATGAAATATATTAAACATTATAGTGAGATATTATAATTCAGAGCATCCCTGCACTGCGATCAGCTAGGAAAGCAGGTGCTTGGTGTGATTCACCTCAAGGACCAGACACATGGCACACAGGTGATAAATATCCACAGAGACACATTGTGGGACAAATGTGCCGATGTCTTCCCTGCCCGAGTGCCTTTTAGCATGACACTGTATCGCTTCCACCCCGTGCCCTTTAGATCCTTTAGCCCTTTAGTGTTGTGATTGGTGTGTGTGTGCATAGAGAGAGTTGACGGAGATATTTTTTTCTTCACACTACATCATGATTGTAACCTGCAACTGGCCATGACGTTTCACCGGTGGTGTAAAGTAACAAAGTAAAAACACTTTTTTACTGTACTTAAGTATTTTTGAGAGTATCTGTACTTTACTTATATTTCTATCAACCTTTAGTTTGAAATATTTAGCCACAAAAAAGTTTACTTTTACTCTCTACTCTACATTTCTGTTGTACGCCTTTGTTTATGATGTTAGTGAAGCCAGTTATCACCAGGGTCATGTTGTGAATCAAGGCTCAGCCTGTGGACCTGGAGTTGCCAGGCTTGCGGTTTTCCAGTGGAATTGGGGGCTACTTTTTAAGTGTTGAAACAGGTTGTTTTCTTTGTCCGCGGGTTGGATGACGGCTGAGTTTGTCATTGAGAGCTGGCAAACCTGTCAAGTTTCATTCTGCATTGCTCCCGAACACGCACAGGCACGTCCCAGAGAGTGCTTAAAGAAAAAACACGGAAATATGGGAAACCAGAATAAAATCAAGTGGAAAATAAAAAAACTAAGCTCAAAGCAAAACAAAAAAAAGTCTGGCTTTTTTTTTTTCTCCATAGCATTTACGTCAACTTTTTATGGGTTACAGTCTGAGAAGTTGATCCTGTGTCTCCAGCCAGATGGTTGCAAACTGTGGCCCTGGAAGCTCAAGCACTGGTCTGGAGAACACATGGCAAAATTCTCTTTTGACCTCTCGCTCGGAACACAAAATAATAAACGGCGGCACCTCAGATGCACAAATAAAACCCGTACGGCCATGAAACGCTCTTGATTTTAGTATAATCATAATCATGTATAAGACCATGTTCGTAACGCATACGCCTATTTGAGAGTTTGAGGTTTTGTTTTTTTAAAGAGAGCATTTTTTATATATATATATACACACACACACACACACACACACACACGTTTTTTTCTAGACTTCCCAATCTCATCATCCCCATCCACCGTTTCCCTCCGCAGTCTGTCTAAAAGGCGTGAAGATCACTGGAAAGTGTTTCCTGGCCGACGCGCTGAATAAGCGCTACCACACGGCCAGCGAGGACTGCAATGCCCTGGGCGGCATCCTGAGCACACCCAGCTCCGCCGATGAAAACGCCCGGCTCACCGAGTACGTCCGGCAGAGCGTGGGCCTGGACGCGCAGATCTGGCTGGGCATCAACGACATGGCGGCCGAGGGACGCTGGACCAACCAGACCGGGCTGAGCGTGGCCTACAACAACTGGGACGCCTCCAACCAGCGCTCCCCGCAGCCGGACGGCGGCCGGGTCCAGAACTGCGCTGCGTTGTCAACCGCCGCCGGCGGGAAGTGGTTCGATGAGAACTGTCGCGAGGAGAAGCCCTCCGTGTGCCAGTTCAATATCGTCTGATCACATCCCGTCTTAATCAGTGAGCCTGCTGCTCCGTAGTCGCTGCTTTGTATCGTGTAACCCTTCTGCAACACCGTCTTCACTGCTACTCCGAGAGAATTTGCAGAGCCTGTTCCTTGACTTTGCCTATTCGGTTACCTATTTGTGCTGTTTGACAAAGATAGAAAAAAAAATCTGCAATCAAAGCATGACACTCATCAAATCACACCACATTTGTTGAAAATTGATTTGTTCCTGTTTTAGGGCCCAACATTTCTCCCGAGCATGTGACTACACGTCAACACAAGAGAATCACTTCCAACGAGTTGAATTCACTGAAATGTACACCGGATCATATGAAAATAAGACCTCCGTGATGTTTTTTCTAAACATCAATTTCGACATTGTGTAGTCCAAATATTCCTGTATTTCCCAATTCAAGATGTTTATAGGCTTTTACTTATTAAATGACTTATTAAATTTGCACATTTCCACAACTGTGTCAGAGCGGTAAAGAGCTTCAACCCCACAGGTTCAGAGGCATCGTCCAAACTTAGTCAAGAGCCAAATGGAACTCATTGCAAGCATTGTAAGTTATAATGGATTCATAGTAATTTCTAAGGAACAAATGAAAAAAATTTAAAAACAACGAAAACTGAATTCCAAAAACAACAACAACAACAACAACTCAAGGTGGACTTCAGATTATAATGTTTGCAGCTGCAAGAAAAGTGCTTCCCTGTAAGATAAGCGGACCGTCTCCAGTGAAACACACCCCTCTGTGGTCAAACAGGAGCCGCTCTGGATCCTCTTCCTCGCCTGTCCTCCTTCGCCCGTGTTTCGTGGCCAAACTTCCTGTGGTTTAGATCTGGGCTTACTAACCAGAACTCCGGCGATTTAGACAGAGGGTCAAGAAGCCAAGCGTCGGCCTGTTTATGACCACTCTGACCACTAAGGGTTCTTTGGAGAGAATTTATTGTTAAAACAAATTAAGTTTATTTACAGAAAAAAAAAAAATGTAGCTTGAGAACGACTCCAAAGCAAAACATTAAACACACTTGGAAGAGCTGAGGTACCACAAACATGTATATTTTAGTATCCCTGCTTTCTTAAAATCAATACAACCAGTATTCAGAAGAGTTTTTCTCTGTCCAAATCATGACTGAAATCTCAAGCTCTGAATGCTTTCAATTAAACAAAAAATAAAATAATAATAAAAAAAGCCCAGCATAAAGCAATGTATAATTCACATAAGAACACCTACTGTACACGTTTCAGACGCAAATGAGTCTCTGTTATAACCAGTCCTGTGTGAGAGCCGCTTGCACAGCCCCATGATTCCAGATTCCCTGAGGGTCTCAACTGCCAGAGTTTGGCACCGTTTTGGTCACATTTACGCCCTGTTATTGGGGGTGGCGGTTGGGCGATGAGAGCGGCGTAACAGCGCTCCATCACACATTTCAAAATCCTCACGGCACTACAAGGACTCCTCCAGCGGCTCTATCTCCACGCCCGACAGGCGGATGGTGTTCATGTCCCCGGTGCTTTTGAAGGTGTACAGCTCGTTGTCCACCATCCTGCGGTCCTGGAATCCCAGGCTGTCCTCCCGGTCGATGGGGGTGCGCGGTCGGGGCGGAAGGAAGCTCTCCGAGGGGTCCAGGAACGGTTGGTACTGGTCCTTGTTGCCGGGCTCGGCCTCAGGCTCCACTATCGCCGGAGGCCCCGCCTCCACGGGCCCCATGAACGTGCGGTAGGAGTCCATCTGCGGGTTGTTGAAGCGGTCCCCGTAGGAGGAGTCGCGCAGCAGGTGGCCGTACATCATGGTCTCGTCGATGGAGGCGTACACGTGCGAGCCATTGTCGGACCGGGCTTTGGAGAAGTGCTGGTCGCTCGGGCGGAAGATGCTCCCCTTTCCGATGTAGATGGACGACTCGGTGCTCATCCGTCCTTTCTTCTTCCTGTTTGGGAGACCGGGAACAAGGTAAAACAGGCGTGAGAGAAGAGGTTCTCCCGGCCAAGACGCCGGACGTCCCGGGGCAAACAAACTCACCTTGTGACCAGGATTACAGCCGCCAGCACTGCAGCAATGAGAAGCAGGGCACCGATAACACCCAGGATGATGGCCAAGAGACCTGCAAGCGCAACGACGGCAGTGAGTTACTGATTTTCTCATGTTATCAGGCCATAGAGGGAAAAAAAACAAACAAAAAAAAAAAACACGAAGCGATTTCTCAGTTTTCTTACTGTTGTTCTTCTGCAGCACGACTTTGGTCACCACTCCAAACTCCCCTTGCTCCGGCATGCAGTTGGACATGTTGAGGAAGAAGCTCCGCGGCACGTCCAGCCGGTCCTGGGCCTCCTCGTCCTCCCGAAGGCTCAGCATCTCCTTCTCGTACCCCAGCTGCTGCACCTTGATGGAGGTGTGCCTCTGGCCACATTTGGGCTGGCTGATGTTGAGGAATTTCAGGGAGGCCCCGTACTGGCTCGGCAGGTTGACGATCCAAGACACGGTGGAGGAAGACTTCATCCCGTTGGGCCAGTTGGGAGTGGCCAGCAGCGCCGGAGAGGAGACCTTGGGCATGACGGTGTATATGATGCTCTCTGGAAGAAAAATATCTCATAACATAAGCTTGAATCCTGATTCAAACATTTAGATTTAAAAACTGCTTTTCAATGAATCAGTAAACGGCAGTATGACATGCTGAAGGTGTTCAGGGGGGATTTTAGATCACATGCAGTCCATATATTTTAACTCTATGATGGCGTTCCCACACGGTCCATAAAAGAGGCGTAATAATCTTAAACCTGTGATATTATTATGTCATTTTGCATCTGTTTTCAGCTTTTTATTTTGATGCTTTCATTCTCCTTTGTTTTTATATTATGTCAGTACAAATACATTTGCCTTGTGTATAGTGCCCCCTAGTGGATTTTGACATCCTGTGAGTATTGGTGATAAATATACCAACACAGTAGAGAGAGAGAGAGAGAGAGAGAGAGAGAGAGAGAGAGAGAGAGAGAGAGAGAGAGAGAGAGAGAGAGAGAGAGAGAGAGAGAGAGAGAGAGAGAGAGAGAGAGAGAGAGAGAGAGAGAGAGAGAGAGAGAGAGAGAGAGAGAGAGAGAGAGAGAGAGAGAGAGAGAGAGAGAGAGAGAGAGAGAGAGAGAGAGAGATTTTTTATTATTTTTTATAGAACAAACACTAGTCTGCTTATACCTGCGATTTCCTCAATGAAGGACACGTTGAGGAAAGGTCCTCTGGTCTTGGTGAAGTCCTGGGCCGTGACCGTGACTGAGACGTTGGAGTTGACCTGCACCTTCTGGATTATCCCGCCGTGGCAGTAGTCTGATATGGGCGACCCACCCTCCTCCGCCATGCGCATGGACACCGAGCCGTTGCACTCCTGGCCGGGCAGGGACTGTCGGAGGGACCCGGTGGGCGACGCCAGTTCCACTGTGCCGTGCTGCGGGATCTGCAGCTTCCACGTGAAGCTGTGGAGCGCCAGGGGCAGGCAGGAGTCCAGCTGGGGCACGGTGAGGAGAGAGTGTGCCACAGAGCAGGAGCTCAGGTTCTGGCACGCTGGTCATTCAAAGAGACCCAATTTGACATTGGAGGTTAACTAATGGTGGACACCTGGCATGCATGAACACAGAATTAGAGAAGGAGACGGTTCTATAGATGGCTACAAAAATACAATCATAATCTCACCAATAATTTTACTGCCGGTGAGGCGCACGTCCTCATCTGGACAGTCGAGGAAGGAAAGGCTGGCCTTGGTGCCTGTGGGCACGTCGATGTTCTCTTTAACCACAGAGTTGATGCTCATCTCACAGTAGGGGTCAGATCCCACTTTAGATATCTGCAGTGACAGACCTTCCTTCTGGGTGAGATCCACTGTGCAAAGAACTAAAAAGAGACAGAGGGTAAGGGACAATACTTTGAAGTAATTTGAAGGATTTGTCACTGAACTGGTATAAAGTCTTCAAATGGGGCCTAGACGTGGGTATGGGCAAATGGTCCTACCTGGGTGACCGCTTCTCATCACGGAGACTTTGAAGTTCAGCGCCAGTCCCTGCAGCGTCCTGTTGGTCTTACAGTTCCACAGCGACATGTTGAAGCTGCCCTGTCTCTGCTTGGGCTGCGGGTCGCTCAGGGCCAGCTTGGCAGTCTTCTTATCCTCGGTGTGATACTCCAGTACCACGTCCTTATCCAGGCACTCCGGCAGCATGTGATCGATGAAGTGCACGGTGTAGTTGTGCATGCCGGGCACCATGAAGTCCCACCTCATCTGATCTTCGTCGGGGAAGTCCTCAGGGTATTTGGCTGTGGTGAACTCAGTTTCTGATACACCGCGTGGGAGATCCACTTTCATGATAGCCAGCACTGGTGAGAGGTGGAGGCAGGAAATGTGGAAGTTTGAATAATGCTAAACAGGTTCCCAGAACATGAACCTTTAAATGCAAACGAGGCGAGACAACCAAAACGTTGTTGTGCTGGAAACAGTGGACAGGGCTTATTCAAAGGGTCGGTCATTCAAAATGATCTGGACTTACTGTTGGTTTCCGGGCCAACGCTGAGTTTAAGGTCTAACGGCTCCAGCTTGCGGTCCCCTGGCACTGCCAGCAGCATGCGGCCCTTGTAGCGGACCTGGACCGTGGAAATGGCGCCGCCTTTGCAGTACGTACCAATCTCTGCTGGCCCCGTCCGCAAATAGGTGACAAAAGTGTAGGTGTGCTGATCTGGACAGGCGTCCCCTTTGGGAATCTGTCTTATTCCGGGCTCTGGGAAGTATATTTGGAAGGTCCTCGTGGAGGGAGCCTTGAGATCCCATACGAAGGTCCTGTTGAAGTCCGGAAACATGGAGGACTCGGCCTGCACTATGTTCCCAGAGCAGGCGGTCTCTGTGCAGTCTGGAAGAGATGCGGGCGGGGACTATTTATATAGAAGTGATGGGAAGCCATTTTCAAAAGTAAAGATTACGAGAATCATTTCATCTAAAAAATTCACTTGCTTTGGTCTTGCACTCAAATGACGCAAGTTATTTTTGATATTAACACATCAAATATCACACACAGTACATTGTTCCGAAAGAAACCATTTAGACATGACCATTTCACAAACTTCAAATGGTAAAAATGTTTTGTAATTGGATTTGTGTTTTGAATGTGCTCCCTCTTTATGCTGTTTCCATTGTTGGTGGCGGTAATTTGAACCGTTTTGAAAGGAATTCTGCGACGTGTAGTGTAATCCATCCAACACAGACGACAAAAGACAATTAAAAAAAGGAGGAAAATACTCCACCTACCAATCTCCCTGTTGATCTCCACCCTGAAGACGTCCTGCGGTTGGGGACAGCTGAACTCCACCGAGGTGTTTTGGGGGATTTTCATGGTGAGATATTTTGGGTCGCATTTCCTTGAAGGCCCGTCTCCGGCGCACACCTCGCAGTCGGGCTCTGGGGTCACCCTGCTGACGGTGATTATGGTGTGAGGGTCGGGGGTCACGGACATCGCTCTGCCCCCTGGAGGGAAAACAGATCACAATGAGGACAATTGTTAAACTAGAAGGGTTTTTATTTTTTATTATTCAAATGATTTCCACAAATGTATTGTAATACACATTGAGGGATCAGCTGGTATACTTAAAAAAGTTGACAAAACAGGACAAAGAGAGCTTAGTCGGAACTGATTAACTATGCAAGTCTGTTTTTACTGGGTCCAGGAAGCATTTCAGTATATTTTATTTATTTGGCTTTTTCTGCTCTGTATTTTTGCCTATTTCTGTATATTTGACAATTTTTTATTGTTGTTTTTATTTAAGAAGGAAAATAAGTCATGGAGCCCAGGGCACTTACGTCTTGGCATGGCTTTGGCAGTGAAGGCCGTGGCCGCTGGCTCCGCTCCCTTGGGGATGTCAACGGCCACAGTGGTGGTTCCAATAAGCTCTAGCTGCGTCACGGGCCCCTTCCTACAGAACCCTCTCGACCTGACCTCCCCTTGGCCGTTGGTGCTGTGAAAAGAGTATTTGTATCCGTCTTGGCACGGGGCCGCTCCAGTTGTTTCTTTCAGTCCCTCGGCGGGGAATTCCAAAGTCAACACAGTTTTCTTGGGTACGCTCACGTCCCACGACAGCGTCCTTTGAAACCCCTCGAGAAGACCGGGCTGAACCGCCCCCGTAGCGGGACTGCACGAGTCCACTGTGCATTCTGAGGGGAAAAACACGGCCGTTAGATTTGAGAGACCTTGAGACCGACTCACTGAATAAATCCGCATCTTATTTTTGTCGGACCTGTGCATCACCGACAATGAATTCCGTCAATAAATAAGGAATCCAAGTATGCTTACGAATTTGGAAGTACCTTTCTAGATAATTAACAGATTTACATTCCCGCGTCATCTCGCAAGCCCCAACTCACCTATTTTCTTCTTGACTTGCACAGAAAACACCTCTTGGGGCTGCGGGCAGAGGAACTCCACGGAGACGTTTTTGGGGTCGGTCAGGGTGACGTCCGTGGGGCTGCAGGTAGGACTCGAGCCCTCGTGTGAGCACACCTCGCACTCCGGGCTCTCGGCGTCCCTGCTGATGACCACGGCGGCGGTATCGGGGTCAGAGGTCACGACCACAGTGCGACCTTCTGAAAGAGCGAGCAGAAAATGGGTGATTCATTTGAATCGGTGAACTACTACATTTTTTTGGGACACATAAGAATTCTTGTGACCAAGGAATATGCTAGTTTATTAAGGTGGTAATGCCTAAGATTTATTTTTTGCATTGTGCATGCGCTCCTCTATATGCTGTTGCCATGATTTATGAAGGGGTCCGCCTTTCCATGCAAGAATGCAAAGTGCCTAAGAGAAAATAAAGTAAATCGATCAGAAGAAGGCGTTCTTTCGAGAAAACCCAGAAAAACTGTAAGTTGAAAAGAAAACTTTGCCGTTTTTAAATGAAATTTGGAGACTTGTAGTGCAATCCACCCAATACAGAGAATCTTATGGATTACCACTTTAATAGTGACGCTAGTGTCTAACATAATCAGAATGGAAAAGTGAAAATGATGCTCTTACTCAGTGGCTTGGAAGAGGCAGTGAAGACCACAGAGTCCACTTTGACGTTTGGTTCGACTTTCAGAGAGAGGGTGATCTGATTGGGGAGCTCTACGCTCGTCAGAGAGCCTCCTCTGCAGTAGGTTTGGGTTTTGGCTTTTCCACTTGATCCCATCTTAGAGGCCGTGTACTGGAAGCCGTCGGGGCACGGCGTCGGTTCCGCCAACTCGTTGAGGCCCTGTCCCAGGATGTCCAAGACCACGACAAACTTCTCCGGTGCCTTCAGGTCCCAGGCGAAGGTTCTGGCGAACTCCGGGAGGATGGAGGATTGCACGTCTCCCATTTTAGGGCTGCAGGAGTCCTTGGTGCATTCTGGGTCACAAACAAAAACACACGGCGACGGGCTTGTAGTCAAAGATAACATAAATTTAACTGAAATTAAATTCCAAAAAAAAAAAAAACCCCACACCAGATCCTCATTGGAAGCGTTTATTGAAAGCGTACCGATGGTCCGCTGGACTTTAACGGAGTAGGCCTGCTCGAGCGGACGGGAGCAGTTGAAGAGGAGCGTGACCTCTTCCACGGGTGGGAGAGCGAGAGACGGGTGGCACACCGCCTGGGTGTCGTTGGCCCCAGTGACCCGGCACACGGCGCACTCGTCCACGTCTGCGGACACGGTCACCGCAGAGCCCTCGGCTGCCAGAACCGTCGTCTGGAGACATTCTGAAAGACATGTGTCAAAAGCGTGCTTTGGAAGAGAAAAAATATATAAAAAGAAAATAAAATCCCGTTATAAACGTTACAGACATTTTAAACCAGTATGAGGAAGAGAGTGACGACGCTGCAGCCCGTTTTTTGTTTTTTTTTCACTTTACGGAGCAAGCTTAGACCCATTCCCGACCGTGTCCCCACTCCACTCCGGATGTTGCACAAATTCAACAGCATCGATGAACGAGATCCGACGATCCCGTCACAGAGTAACTCAGGTTTGCCGAAATGGCTCGAAATGAACGCGAGGGAGAGTGAGACGCCCGAGGAGAAGGCGCCTCACGCTGCTGCGGCGAGTTACCGTCAGTTAAACACCTTTTCACCTGGATGTTTCTATTTTTTTTATTTATTTTTTTAATGGCGTTAACTTGACGAGGCGCATTCACGTCTCGCCGACACCGGTGTAGACAGAGCGGACCCGCCTCGAGCTCCAGGCCGTGGTCGTTTAATTTGACTCAATCGCGGGTCGACTGAGCGCAGATGAAGTTGAGGGGACGCGAGGTAACGGAGGCGTCCGATTTTCTGGATCTGACTATGTTTCCCTGCAAGAAGTTATAAACGACTCCAGTGACTGGCCCTCACAGCTGTCTGACTGGGAAAAGAATGAACTTAAAACAACAATGGCAAAGGTTCTGTCCGCAGTATCTAGATAAATAAACCTGTACGGTAACCCATGTGGGTAATATTCACACACACACACACACACACACACACACACACACACACACACACACACACACACACACACAGATTGTTGATCAATCATTAATGAGGATGATCTCATGTCTCCATCAGAGCGATAAATCTCTTGTAAAGATTTGTCGTAAAAAAGGTTCACATCTTAAAACCTTAGTGGCCATACTTATTGTGTGTGTGTGTGTGTGTGTGTGTGTGTGTGTGTGTGTGTCCCACATACAGTATAGGTCGGTCAGAGAGGTTTCAGGCTGTTGTTTTTTTTTTTATATTAGAAAATAGCAGATTTTACTTGGGATTCTTATGTTAATTGTGGTGTAGGCAGCCTTAAAAAAAATCCTACACGTGTTAAAAAAAATGTACAAGAAGGAAAAAAGGAACCCACTGTAATATTATATTCTCTTGACTTCACACACTCACCTGACAAGTAGAATGGCGACAGAAACACCGTCATAAGCAAAGTGGTGGAGCAGGTCCCGTCCAGCCTCATACTGAGTCAAATAAAGAAGAAAAAAAAAATGTATTTTTCAAAACGTGTCGCTCCGTCCTCAAACACGCACTTTGAACATTCTTCTTTCCGGGTTAAAAAAAAAAAAATCCGTCTGGCCTTCGAAAGTAAAAGCCCAATGGCGGTGACAGCGCTGCCGCTTCCTGGTCCACACATCTGCAGGGGAGGGCGTGGCCCGCTTAAGGGGGCGTGGTTGGCAGGTAAGCTCACCTGTCCGGACCTGTAGCTCTGGGGCCCATTTTGGAGCCGTTTCACCGCTCAGACCCAAAAGGCAACTGATAGACTGGGACCCTGTGTGGCTCACCCTCCCAGGCACAATGGATGCCCTATTTATAACCATAGAGATGCCAAGAATTGTTGGCATCATGTTGTGTTTTCCCCAAAAAGAAAGCCGGGTGTGGGTGTCGGCTTGTGTGCACTTCAACATGAGTTAACGCTTTCCAGACAGGCCCGTATCAACGAAACAGAGGATAAAAGCAGATCTATTGATAATAATTAATGATGTATTGAAAACGATGAGGAATCGTGGCTTTCCATTCAGAGATCAGTGGTATTCGTCCATGAAGACCCACGTTTTCCGCAAATAAAATCCTGATGATCATAATTGTCACTGGTATTATTATCATTATTATTGCTATTATTATTCGTTATTGTTGTTAATCAGTGACGCGCATAGTGCTGTGTGGTGCGAAAAATAAGCCGATACTCCCAGTGGTAATGAGAGATCCTCCTGCTTCTACATGCCTCATGACACTGAGCATTCCTGAACCAGACACACTGCAGCCCGAGGGTGACACACACACACACACACGCGCACACGCACACATACACACACACATACACGCACGCACGCACCCTGTTTTGCAGCCCGAAGGAGAGACCACTGAACCACCACACACACACACACACACACACACACACTGTTTTGCAGCCCGAGGGCGAGACCACTGAATACACACACACACACACAGACACACAGTCACACACACACACACACACACACTGTTTTGCAGCCCGAGGGCGAGACCACTGAATACACACACACACACACACACACACACACGCACACAGGCTGTTTTGCTTACCAATAGAGCGCTATATACACTCCCAAACTGTTTCTTCTTATTTCTGAGGAACCAGTTTGACATGAAGGACGGGTCACGTGGTATCATCCCCTAATTGATATCGGACAATGAACCATGGTGTAGCAGCTGGCAAAGGGAGAGAGAGAGAAAATTCCCTGGCTCCCATTCCCTCCCATTGGTTTTTCCATTTTGGTCACAGGAGTTGCGCTATTGCGCTACTCACGCCCATGACGTCGCATGATTGAGTTGCTGGTTATAGTTGCCACTCAGGATGATCCTTAATGAGGGGGCGGCGACAGCCCACACGGCGGCAGCAATGCGCCACTGTTCACCTTCACACCAGGGGTTCCCACGTCATATAAATGGACACGTGTCACAGCAGGCAGTGGCATTGAGTATGTAAGGGTGTTTCTGTGTTCACTATACTGTAATACATGGCAAGAATTGACATTGGCTTGAGCTGTGTTTAGCCATCTTAAGATGTCCGATTGTCAACTGTGAAAAGAGCACATCGGGAGCACCAGAGCTTTCCCTTATATGTATTCAAAAATGACCACAGATCACTATTTCTGGCAGTACAGCAAAAAAATGACCTCCATATTAGGCTGGGAGTTGGCTCCAAAGCTCATTTTTTGGAGCAGTTAAGTATGACTCAATGGCTGCTTTTGGAAGTGCTGTTTATGCCTTTCCATGGCCTGCACATTACTAACCTTTCTTTAACACCCGGGAGGCCATATTGAATAGATTGAGAAAGGTGTTCATGTTTGATTTTGATTTATTATTTATTATTATTATTATTATTATTATTATTATTATTATTATTATTATTATTATTATTGTTGTTGTTGTTATTAATTTGTTTTGTATTATTACTATTATTATTTCTTTTATTTCAAATAATAACCATTACGATTATTATTATTATCATTAATACTATTATTAATGTTATTACTTTAGAAATGTTTGTATGTTATTTGCTGCTGCGACAATATTATTTTAGTGGGATCAGATAAGATAGTGTTTTATTGATCCCCAGCGGCAATTCAGCGGGTGACAAAAAAGTACGATTTAAAAAAAAAAAAAAAAAAGAAGAAGAAAGAAAGAAAATATACCCATGCCAAGAAAGGTTAACAGAGAGTGTCACTTTAGCTGACTATGTTAAGTTGTGAGTCACATATGGGCTCACGTAAAGTACAAACAGTTTTGACCAAAGCGTATCTATTTGTACTTGTGTGTTTTCACAAGGCTGCAGCCCGTTTTGGGCCATGCCTCATTAGATTAATAATCCTGTTGAGACCCAATCTTTCTAAAGGGAGCGGTCAAACACATGGCCGGCCCGTGATGACCAGCACAATGTAGGCTCCCAAAATGTGTTGGCAGCCAGTTGGCAGATACCAACTGGTGTCATCTGTCGCCATATATTCGGCAAACCACCCTGAAGGCGGCGGAGGACCAAGGCCTTTAGCTCATGGAGAGAGAGAGAGAGAGAGAGAGAGAGAGAGAGAGAGAGAGAGAGAGAGACTCCAGGCCTCTGCCCCAAACCCCAATATGAGCTCCCCTTACAGCTGTCTCGTGCGGCACACACTGATTTAGACCGCCCAGACAGACAGACAGGCAGACATACTGTGTGTAGGTCCCAACTCACACTGAGATAACTTGGGGGGGGACGGTTGGCGATGGCGAACGCCCCCACTGGCCCTGACATGTTCTTTGGTAAGCTGGAAGGCGTAGCTCGCTGGAGTCATTTAGGATGAAACGGGACATTATGGAAGCTGATGATGTGTTTGGGTGTCGCTTTAGGAAGCGCGTTTTTTTTACAGCGTTTGGTGGTGTTTGTGTGCAGTGGCTTTGTGATGGTGAGTGCAGAGTGGGTCAGGTTTCACAAGCCTACACATCTCTGCCTTCCGGGTCGTTCAGTTAAAAAAACGAAACAAAAAGAAAAAGATGGAAACCTGCATGAGGTTTATTCAAATGAACATGCGTTACATTGCCTGTGTGCAGGAAACTGTGTGAGATGCCAAAAAGCCGTGCATGGCGTGGGGAGGGCCTGCCAGGCGATGGGGAGGCTGTTCCACGACACGTGTTTCACATGCAGCAAATGTGGTGGGTCATGCCATTTTAATGCCATTTTAATATTTAGTATAAACTAAATTTGTGCTATAAAATGAGATGATGAGATTTTTTTTTGGTAGGTGAACAGCTGATTGGAAAATCATTTTACTCTGTATCAGGCAGGATCTTTTGTGAGGACGATTTTATGGTATGTAAACAGTATATATTGTGAAATGACAAATTGCAAATACTGGAAAATTGACAAAATAATTTATCATTTAGACCCTATTTACCAATACCAATAATTTATCCTGTGCATAGAATCGCATTTTGTGTATTCTGTATGACTATTTTTTTTGTGTTTTTGTGTTTTTTGTTTTTGTGTTTTATTTTGTTATTTCATTTTCCATTTGATTAATTTATTATTTATCTATTTTCTCAGACTGTTGAGGTTTTTTTTAATACTAATTGTCTGTAGAGAAACGCATCAATCATCACCATGACAAATTCCCCATACATAACGTAGATGTACTTGTATTATATTCTGATTTACTAGTATTCAGGTGTCCATCCACCCCCAGAAGTGTGTAGCTGCTGTGGACATTTAATCGTAGACAGTGTGAGTAACTATTGTGTGTGTGTGCGTGTGTGTGTGTGTGTGTGTGTGTGTGTGTGTGTGTATGTGTGTGTGTTGATTCTGTTTGATCCTTCTCTCTCTTTCTATTTGAAGGTCCTTCAGGCACTGGGCCGGTCCTACCACCCATCGTGCTTCTGCTGTGTCATCTGTAGAACCAGCCTGCAAGGACAGTCCTTCACTGTAGACGCGCACAGCAACGTTTACTGTGTCAGCGACTACCACAGGCAGGTTTGCCCGGCTTCACATCGAATCCGGAATCGCATCCGACAGTCGGATCCTCCCCTCCCAGTGGCCCTCGGATAAACTGCGTCTGGGTTTCACGTGACAAAATATGTTGGAGGAAAAATGGGAGCGCTTGTTTTTACCAGTACAACGGCGAGTTTGTTCCACTGGACATTTAAAAAAAAAAAGGACGGTTTAAAACCCTCATGTTTGCGTCGACAAACCTACACAAAGTTCAGTTTTATAAAAATAGATTAATTGATAGTGGATATTGCGACATCCAACATTAATAACGTTGTTATTTCATATACGTGATTTGTTAACTTAGTTTTGTGGCCAATTCCAATAAAACAATTTTGTTTACTGACGTAACTTCCTTAGTGTGCGCAATCCGACTTCTCCGTAGGACTGAATGGATTTGCTGTTTGTTCTTGTCGTTTGTCGGATTCGGTGTGAAGCAAGCTTAAGTCTGTTTGACCCTAATACAATGCTATCGTGCTCTTAAGAAGAAGAAAAAATACAAAACAAATATGCCATGGGATTGACCCCTGCCACAGAGGTCACACCCATGGTGACTGTGAGTTTCTCAGGAGTTCCAATGAGAGTTTTGTTTGGTTTCAGGGTCCTGGCTCCCAGGTGTGCATCTTGCAGAAAGCCCATAATGCCATCTGAGGTGGGCTCAAATTGTATTTCATCATATCGATTATTTAGGATATTGTCTGACAGAACAAAAAACATTGTGAAATTCCATTGCTTTGTTTTTCAGGGGTCTCTGGAGTCCATACGAATAGTGGCCTTCAACGGGAATTATCACGTGGAGTGTTATGACAGTGAAGTAAATCTCACCTGAGCAGAGAAGCAGATTATATACAGTATATATATATATATATATATATATATATATATATATATATGTGTGTGTATATATATATATATATATATAATTGTGTTTAAATGTGTTTTAAAAACTTTGAAAAGAAAAGTTGTGATTTTCAATGAAGGAAGAGTAAACTGGTATCATTTGTAGTAAAAATAAACAACAATGAACTGTGAAGGCGTCTGTTTGTTGCCCTAATGTAGAGCTATCCGTGAAAATAAATAATATGCATGGCAATGTTGTAGTCGACGCAACCTCTTTCTCATATGAATCAATCAATGATCTTCAATTCACTTCAAATTTATAGAGGAGGAATCCTCATTTACAACTGTCTAGTTTCAAAAGATATTTAAAGATATAAAGTACAATAAAATGAAAGTACATGCCTTTTAAAAAAACAGTAGAATGAAATCAATAACAATCATGAGAGTGAGAATAAAATATCTATTATAGTTAAGATCAGATAACACTTATAAACACCAATAATAATAATAATAATAATAATAATTATAATAATAATAATCATTATAATAATTTATTATTATTAGTATTAGTAGTATTATTATGCCGAAAGTATGAGTATCAGGTCAAAATTATGACTTATAATGATGATTTATTTATTCCACTCAAGTGTCACTTTTCTCCATTGCGCCGCACAGTATTTGCGAACAGCGACACCGTGTGTTCACATTGTGTACTACCGATTTCCCTCCCGGAAGACAGTGGCTCCGACTCGCCAAACGCACTGAAACGGGATGTGAAATGGCGCCAGTCTCGCTCCGTGGATCGGCGCTGTGCGCTGCGGCTCTTTTTACATTTGCGTTCGTTTTCAGCACCGGCGCGGACTTCATTCGCTTCGTGTCGTTCCGGGCCATCTACCACAACATCACGGGAGAGACGGCGCTGTGCCAAGGTAACGTGCGAGTCATGGAGCCGGGACAGAAGTGAGGTGGGATTATGATCCAACAAAAAAAAACAAATGGATGGAATTCAAGCCTGCTGCGCCGTTGACCAAATAACATCTCTGACATGTGTCGTTATTTATTTTAGAAGCGTGTTTTTGGCGAAACATTTGAGACGACTTATCTCGAAGTAACTCTACTTTTGTGTCACCGTGAATATAGTGCATTTGCCGGAGTGTATTTTCATCGCCCGGCTAGCTCAGTCGGTAGAGCATGAGACTCTTAATCTCAGGGTCGTGGGTTCGAGCCCCACGTTGGGCGGCAATTTTTTTTCTCCCCATTGATACGTTTTGGTGTTACCCCGGCAACATAATATTTGTTTTTGGCTGAAGGACAAACGCTGTCATGTTTTAAAGTATTACGATAAAGTGCATATTTAGAGTAATATAGTGACGGATTGAGCCTTAGTAAGAATCTATTGTCATGTCATTTCTTGATATTTGATTGATATTTTAAATTGATTTTTAGATCAAAACTGTGTGTGTGTGTGTGTGTATATATATATAAAAAACCCTAATCTGGCTTTATTGACCAAATAGGAATTTGTCTTGCGTTTTAAGTGACTCTCATTACGTACAGGAAAAAAAAAACCCAGAAAATAATAAGAATAATAATAAAAACAGTCAACTAAACTCCAAACTCAAAAGTAAAGAAAAATAGAAGAAGAAGAAGTTAGAGAAATGTCCTGTGAAATGTCCCTTGACCCCCAAGGTTTACCAGGAGGTCTGCTGTGTGTACCGCTGGAACTCCAGACGGTTTCTAAAGGAAGGTGATAGACAAATAAACCAAATAACCAAGTTAAAGTGTAAATACCGATCAGTGTCCACCGGCTGTGCCCCCTCCCCCCGTCAGACTGGGTCCCCTGGCGGGTCGCTCTGCGGGACCGCTCCGTCCTCTATGCCCTGCTGGTGGACGCCGCTCTGCTGGCCCTGTTCACCACCCAGCACAGCGTCCTGGCCTGGGCTCCGGTCAAACGGGCCTGTGAGGCGGTGCTGGGGGTCCTCCACAGAGCGGCGTACTGCTTCACCACGGCCCTCGCCCTGCAGGTACCTTCCTAAAAACTCTTTTAAGTGTGTTTGTGAGAATGAAGAGAGTAAGAAGATGAACGGACAAACAGAGCGGCGGAGGCCTGCAAAGCCGATCAAATGCAGAGGAAAAACAGGCTTGTGGCATTTGGGACAGTGATAATAACTCCCACACGTTGACTTGAAATTTTCCAAATCGTCTTCCCCAAGTGTATGCTTTTTTACATATACATTCATAGCCACCACGAGGGGATTTTCTTCATTGTCCCACTTTTACCACACATTTAGCATTTAAATTCTACCCTCTGCTCATAGAGTTCTTCCCCTTCGCCACTGTCCTCCCGTGTCAGATCCTGATGCTGCTCTGGCAGCCTGTGACCAGCGCCCCCTGCCTGTGGGCAGTTCGCGGCGCGCCCTGGAGCGTCTGGTTCCCGCTGCTCTGCTTCACGCTGCACTTCCTGTGCTGGGCCGTCATCTGCAGCGTCCTGCTGCTGTTCGACTTCCCAGAGCTGCTGGGCATCAAACAGGTGGGACGGGCTGTCTGGTTCGGTGTACAATACGTCCACGTCGTGCAACTGTTATTTTAAATAATTGGCCACTTAAACCAAAACCGACACCTTGCAGGGAATACATCGGCAGGATGAGTGTTTTTGGGGTTGTATATGTGACCATATTCATGTGTATATATATGTTTTATTTCACCTCTTTTCTTTTAATCTTCTTTTGACCTACACTGTTCTGTCAGCTATACTTCTCTAACACTTGAATTTCTCCCCAGGGAATAGTAAAGTGACATCTTATCTTACCTTACATTTTATCTTGTGCAATATCTACCCAAAGTAGCTTCAGTGGGTCCAATCTTGAGTAAAAAAATGCCAATAATAATGTTTACACTTTACACAATAGTTTAGCCATTTAATACCATGTATACTCCCAGCTCAGCCACACAGCGTGTCACACATGGATCTTTAATTGAATATTGATTTATTGCTATATTGTAGCAGACATAGATCATTTTCAAGTACCATCAAACTTTTAAATTCCCCCTTTTGACAAGATTCTAGTATGATGCTGCGTCCATGTCATTGCTTTGACCTGATGCAAGAACACAATTTCCATATTTCCAACTGCTCCATTTACAGGGTTCTTACCAGGTGCTTGGTCTGCTTGAATTTGGTCCTAAATTACTGGAATACCTATATAATTACTGGAGTACTGGAATACCTTGGAAATAGCCCCTTTTGTGCTAAAGTGCTTGAAAATAACTTGAAAAACCTGACAATTGAAAACCTGTGATATTCCCCCTGGTTTTGTTATCCAAATCGTAACCTGGTAAAAAAAAATTCCAGAATCGCTTTTACGACATGGATTATGCCGGGGAAATGTACATTGAATCCAGCATGGTTGAAAATAGAGATTAATAATAGATAAACTAACATAAATAATAGACAATGAGGCTAAGATCGTATTATATTTTACATTTAAAATACATTATATTTGTTTTGTGTGAAGTTCTTAAAAAATAAGAAATGGTATAATCTCTTTGCTCTACCTCCACTTCTGTTTTCCCCCATGTTCCCTCCCTCCCTATCCACCCCTCCACCCCTCCCTCCCTCCCTCCCTCCATCCCTCCATCCCTCCCTCCATCCCTCTCCAGGTGTACTATGAGTGTCTGGGCGACCCACTGCCCCACCAGTCGCCGGGCATGCGGCGTCTGCTCTCACACCTCCGTCACCCTGTGTGCCTGGAGCTGCTGGTGGTGCTGTGGCTGCTCCCAGCGCTGTCCCTCGACCGGCTGCTGCTGGCGGGGGCGCTGTCCGCCTACCTGGCCCTGGCTCACGCGCTGGACAAACAAGATTTGGCCTTTCTGTGCGGCCGGCTTAGCGGGAAGCCGCGGCTCTGGGCGACGCCCGACGGCGGCGGCGACGACGGCGACGGCAAGAGCAAGTGAATGGAGTTACTAGCCGCCGCTGGGGATTAGCTCTCACTCACTGGAGATCAGGAAATTGGGAGAAAAGTGTTGAAGCGCTCTGCTCTCTGATTCGTTTGTTTTTTTGTTCTTTCTTTTTCTTTTTGTTCTTTTTGTTCTAAGTATATTAAGTATATTACTGTATGTGTGTGTGTGTGTGTGTGTGTGTATATATTTCCACTTAGGGTTGCCAGATAGATACATACATGCATGCATGCATACATACATACCTACATACATACATACAGTACATAGATGGATAACTAAATAGATAGATGTCCCAGCAGCTCACATTGAAACAATAGGCAGTAATAATAACAAACAATAGAATCAACTATGAAAAAGAAAAAGTGACGTAAACATTAAACGTCACAGTCAACTGTACACGATAACAAATGGCAGGATAATGAAAAATAAACCAGAACAATGTCAACAGCGAAACAGAACGTTGACAATAATCAAAAAACAATTACATTTCCGGTAAAGAGTAAACATACAAATATGCGCTTCTGGTTGTTGTACACATGTATCTGTGACAAAGTGCTGCTTGAACTGAATGTAATGGTTAAATTGTTAACTCTGAGAGATATCCGGGTGTTTTATTGTTTTGTTTGACCACTCGCTGCATGTTTATCATGAAGTTCACTGTTATTTTTTATTACTTTTTAAAATGCTTCTGACACTCAGCCTTTAATACTCTATGTGCGGACGCTAGTGATGGTTTATTCTGTGCGCTCTGATTTCCAAGGATGACTGTTCGGAATAATTCAGAACAGAATGTAGGTACTATACGTCAGTTTGGTGGGTTTTCTTCAGCCACTTTCATTGGCAGCTATTTGTCAAGTGTCTGGTGATTTTATGGAGAATAAAGTCAAAGTTCAATGTTTTGCTCAAGGCTAAATCCACATGAATCCACACTAGTTAGTGTTTTTAACCAGGTTTTAATATATAAGCCAAAGTAACATGAATCAGAATTATTTTTATTTAGTTTATCACAGCTAAAGTTCTAGTCCAGTTATTTCTAAAAAGTTTTGAGACATACCTTTGAGAGTAAGAGCTGTGGGTGCAGTTGTGATGGAAAAAGTATAATTTGGGTGCGTGCAAGTATAGCATGAGGGAGAGAGAGAGAACACGCCACCCAATTGGCGTTTTCAGGGCCCCTTTGGCACAGAGATACAGACAATGAAGTAGAAACACACCGCCAGAAGACATATCATGACAAGTGCCCCTCTCCCATGTGTGTGGGGATGGGGGTTTTACCTGTTGCTCATTGATTGGTCTAACGAGCAACAGGTATACCAGCCACACTGATCCTGATCCTGATCACCTAGACCCAGGACAGGTGAGGCTGCTCAAACCACAACATCCCCACACCACAATATACAAAAGAAATACAGCATATATGCACAGGATGGATTAAATTAAAATGCTATGACAGGGACTAAGTGGCAGTAGGCTGGAACCAACTGTATAAATATGGGATTTTTCTGTATAGGATGAATAAACAATATTGGTATGGATAACAATGGAGTTGGGTCTAAATTGTTATTATTTTCACAGCTTGTTTCCCTCTACTCCCAGTGTCAAGACTATTCAGTGTCGGACTTTCCTTTGCAATAGTTTGGGCCACTCGGTCAGTGTCCAGCAGCAGCGCAGTGGGAACCAGTGTCCACTGCAGGTCACTCCAGGGCCAGGCCCGGAAGGTCTCCGTGGTCTGGATGAACCCCCACCCACCTCCCCCTCCACCTCCACCTCCTCCTCCAATCACCGGGGGGGGGTATGTTTCTTGAACGCTTCTCCTGTGGTCAGACAATCTGGTGTGTGCCACTAAACTCTCATCGGGGACTTTAATGGCATTAGAGGATTACCGTCCTCCCGCTCCGAGGCTGCATGGAAATATTTACTACCGATGGAAGGGTTTCAGGCTCTTTTGTTGCCCTACCGTGCAGTAGATGTCAGGATTGAACCGGCTTTTTTATTTATCCAACCGAAGACAAAACACAATCTCAAGTGATTATTGGCGCGGGGGGAGGGGTTTCCACCCCAGTGGAGATCGGAGATCATTACGCGCACTTTACGCACGGAGCGGCTCCCTCCTGAAGCAGCGATGCCGACCCGAATAGAGCATTTGTGAAATCACCCTGGTAAGTTTTTCTTCCTATCAATCAATCAATCTAAGACACCAAACTGGTTCAATTATATAGACAAGTTGTTCTCAGCGTGTGGCTCGAGGACCACCCAGGGGGTCCCCACGCCACACGCAACTTCAACGTTATTTCATTTACATGAAGTCAGCACCGTTAGAGGATGTACAATAATGACTGTTCTTATCGTGGTTTCACTCATATCTCCATAACTAAATGGTATAGGCAGGTAGGCGGGTTTGGACTAAATCATTTTGTGACAATAGAAATCTTCTCAGATTTGGGTACCAGAGCCAAAATATTATCTAATGGGGTCCATGGTATTCAGGGTCACAGGTTCACAGGTTGAGAATCACTGACATTTAGCTTATGCAATTAAACCTTAAACGTCCATAATCTTGCCAAATCTAGAGTAAACTAATGTCTTGTGCCTGATCATGGAGCATTTTCATATCTGGAAAATTATGAGTAAAATGCTTTGATATTAGTTGCACTTACTTGGCCTGAGATTCTGTGGTGTATAGCCTAATGCTCTTTCATATTATGTAATGTTATTATAAGGATTCAATTTTTTAGTAAAAATCCAATAGACAACCATGTCCAGCCACTGGCAGTCCCATTTGTACAATAGGCAGAAAATTCATTATTGTATTTATACTGTGAGAGGGAAATATTTTCAAACACACTCTCTTTCATTGCAGGGGGAAGCCTGACATATCATCCAAGGAGTCACTCTTTCTCTGTTATGTCCGTCTCCTCTTTGCCGGAATGGAAGCAACTCCTGCTGGAGAGAAAGAGGAAAGAGGAGGAGGAACGGGAGAGGAGAGGAAAAGAGGAAGAAGAGAAGCTTGCTAGAATGCCTGCCTGGAAACGAGGGATAATCCAGAGGAGGAGAGCCAAGCAGGAGGGTTTGGGCGACAGAGAGAAGGAAGGAGATGCCTTCCTCCTTTCTGTGGACAGCAAATCTGCCTTTGACGGCCTGAGTGACACGGAGAGTTCCGTCACAGTTCACTTGGGAAGTGAGTCGTCGCTCAGCCCAGACCCAGGCCAATGGCTGGACACTGAACCCAAACTCCAGAGTCAGGTGTCCACGGAAACCATCGTCCCAGTCCACGAAAACCCCTTCATTCGTACACAGAGCGGATGGAGGAAAGGGAAGGAGGCAGAGAAGGCTGCTGAGGCGGGGTTTCAGGAGAGGGGGGACGACCAGGAAGTGAAGGGAGAAAAAGATAAGGAGAAAGACAAAAATATCCCTAGAAGTCATGACGGACCCTCTGGAAAAGAGAAGGATATTGAACTAAAAATTGGGACTAAAAGAGACAGAGAACAGGGAAACAGGGAAAAGAGTGAAGGGAGAGAAAGTGAGAGAAACAGAGACAGGAGTGATGGGGGAGAAGGAGAGAGAATCCGAGACGGGAGTCAGGGGAGAGAAACAGGGAGAAAGCAGGAGAGGAGCGAAGGCAGGCAAAGAGAAAGAAGCAAAGGGAGAGAGTCAGTACTGGATGCCGTGAAAGAGAGGGAATGCCTGAAAGTAAAGAAAGAAGAGGAGAGGGAAGAGGAGAGAGACTCCCCTGTGTTTGCGCCGCTGGTGGCGAGCCTTCACACCATCCGGGCGGAAAACATCATCATCATTGAGCAGGATCCAAAAGCAAACGATGAGAAAAGAACCAGGTGGAGGGACACGGAGATAGAGAGACTTGAGGACGACCAGCAGGAGAAAAGAGGGGTGAAGATGGACCTCAGGGAGATTCTGGCCGGCGGAGGCTGTGTCACAGAGATCCGAGCCTCCGAGGTTCTGATCATCAAACCGTTGGCCGCCCCAGAGGAGAAGGGTAACGGAGGAGGCAAGGGCTTAGTCAGAGAGGATGGGGAGAAGGAGAAAGAGATGGGGGCCTCCAGAGATGCAGGGAGAGATACCATATCCCGAGAGCATAGAACAGACATGGCCTGGCTTAGAGAAAAGGAGAAAGAAGCTTTCAAGGAGAAAGACAGACCGTGGGGTCCTGCCACAGTGATAATAGGCGACAGGAAAGACAGTTGTGATGATAGCGCGTTTGTCGAACGTGGGGGAAGAGTTAGTCAGCTGCTTAGCAAGTTCGGAGAGCATCCCAAGTTTGCGTCTAGGTCCAAAAGTTCAGACAACTTCATCAGACTCATCAGAAGGAAGGACTCGGCCAATGACGATGAAGAGGCTTCTACAGAGTGGGAGCTGAGCAGGAAGAGCTGCATGTTCAGGGGCGTTCCCAAGCGCTCATTTAGCTTCTCTGAACGCGTGCATGGTGGACAGGAGAATGGCGTGGTCGGCGAGGGAAACAGGGAGAGAGCAGTGATGGAGAGGACACACTCAGGAAGGAGGCTGGCATCGTGGGTGGAGGGAGCGGAGAGGAAAGGCTTTCTGAATGAAGGTGTTCCAAAGGTCAAGCTCGGTTGGGCTCAGCTTTCAGGTAGAGATCAGCTTGGAAAGGTCAGACATGAAAACACCAAACCCGACAGGCAACCAGAGTTGCAAAGGGAGAGGGTGCAGATGACGGACAGCAGATCAAAAAATGAGATTGAATCTAGCCAGAAAACAGCCGAAAAGTTCAAAAAAGTAGCGCCAGTTGATAGGAGAGCCGCAGAGATAGCTAATGATGCAAAGGGGGATGAGGGCTTCACTGTAGTATCCGTTAAAAACACAGAGGGAATCTCTTTTGCCAGGAGATTGCCGATAAGGTGTGATGGTAGAGCAAGAGCAATAGAGAGAGAAGTAAAGCCTAATGAGAAAACTTTGGAGAGGGAGAGGAGCATAGAAAAGGCAGAGCCCCAACTGTGTGATAAAGGGGCTTTTTCCATTAGAAAAGTAGAAGAACTAGCAGACACAATGATGGCTGAAAGTCCAAAGCAGACTTACGCCATTTCCACGCCGGTCAACTCAACCAGTCCATCACATACTGATGGGAGTCATAACAGACCTACATCATTTTTCACAGAGTGCGCCAGTCTCCTCCATACTAAGACCACTGCTCCCCACAGCGGGGCGGAGTGGAGTGGCCCAAGGCCACAAGGACACCAGCTACCCTATTCTGTTCTGTCGCAGCACACAGAGGATCTTATCAGTAAAATAGAGCGAGTAGCAGAAACCACCGTTTATAGCAAGGAGAGACCAGACAAAACGTACAGGGGTGCATATGAGTCAAACAAAGAAAGTCTGCCAGCACATAATTCATTTACATATGGGGATGTTCAGCCTGAGAACTTTAGTCAAGATGCTGCCCCCAAGTCTCCTAAAAGGATTACACCGATGGCAATCCCCCCAGGCCTCATTGAGATCCAAATCCCCAGGACTGTCTTCTATGTCGCAGATGAAATAGTGGAGACCAAGAGACAGAGCTGTCAAGGCGATGAGGGGCAGGACCGGGATGGAGGCAAAGGGGTTGAGAGGAGGGATAGCTGGCGAATCGGAAAACCACTGAGCCGAGTCGAGTCCCTGCGAGAGAAGATCAGGCAGCGAGAGAGGGAGAGGGCGAGACATATGGAGAGCGGGGTGGAGGATGAGGGTGCGAGTGATGCGACAGAGGTGAGGGTTATCCAAAGAGCAAGCGGCAGACCTGGTGACGGGGGATACGAATCGGCGAGGGAGGAGGAGGAAGCTGAGACCCAAGCAAGGAAGAGGTTAGCCGAAGCAGACAGAGGACAGGAAGGCCTTGCAGCAAAGACAGCCAGTGCTCTGCTTGACGTCACACAGGAAATCAGCACGTTTAAAAACAGCCCTCAGCTTCCTGTTTCTCTGCCATTCTCTGCAGCCGTCAGAGGAGAGGAAGTCACAAGCTGTTTCACCACTGTTGACTCTGTTGAAGTTATCTCAGGCAGTTTCCAGCTCTCCAGGGACGACGGCGATGACCCACCGAAACATGTTGAAGAAGAGCTGAGTGACCACAGCGGCTGGCGGAGCGAATACGATAGCCAAGAAGAAGAAAGGGAGGAGGAAGAGGAAGAGGAAGAGGAGGAGGAGGAAGAAGAAGACCTCTCACAGGACAAAGAGTACACATCACCCGTCCCTCCCTCAGAATCTCTGAGCTCCTCTCCTCCTGACTCCGACTCCCTAACCGCCATGAGTCGCATCTACAATCTGAAAACGGTCGGGACCAGGACCGGCCTCTGTACGCGTGACAGGGGTGTAGACATTCCAGCCGTGCGCCTCGTCAAGGTGAAACCTCACGTGACGCGCACAGAGCTGCCGTGTGATCAGGAACCAGCCAGCGTGAAGCAGCTATGGGGTGCACGGGTGGAAAAAAGGGCCTTGTCAGGTAAAGAGGTGTCTGGCCTTCGGGCCGTACATCATCAGTTGGAGAAGTTGCAGCTGAAAGAGCAGGAAGTGGGAGAGTTGTCCCATGATGGCCGCACATCACCAAAAACTTCACTGGTGGATCGAGAGGCAAGAGTGGCACAGAATCCTAGAGCAGGAGGAGGAGGAGGAGGAGGAGCAGGGGTAACTGAACTGGGGATGGGCGATGACATGAAGGTGCAACAAACATTATCCTCCGGCCCCAAAACTCCAGACTCATCGCACCGAGTGTCTCCCACGTCACAGCTCACCCAAACCCAGTTCAGCCCTTCCAGGACAGTGACCATCACTCCTGGAGCTGTCAGGAGCCAATCCCCGGATACCTTTCCGAAAAGCGCACCCACTCCAACCTGCTCCCCGAGCTTTTCCTCTCCTTCCCAGTCCCCCAATGCATCTCCATCTCCCACCCACTCCTCCTCCCCCCTCTTCTCGGTCAGAAGCATCTCTGGGGGTCGGGTGAAGAGGGGGGCCACCATCACTATCAGTCCCAAGAAGTCCGTCGAAGGAGCAAAGCCGGGGTCTTCAACGGCCAAGACGGCCCAGGCACCTCGTAATGCCGCCGCTGCTGAGCCAACGAAGAAGAGGTATCCTACGGTGGATGAGATCGAAGTGATCGGTGGATATCAGAATCTGGAGAAGTCCTGTCTGGTCAAGAACAGGGGGCGACCAAAACAGGTAAGTGCACACAATGACTGATCGTCGTTTGTACTTTGTTTGTTTGTAAAAATTTGGTAAATAATTGGCCAGGTGACTGCGAGCGTGACAACCCATTGTAAAGGCACAATGCTGTCATTTTTTGTGAGAGTGTATGCAAAAATAAATCCAACACTGTAAATCTGATTAAAATTCATAGGAAGATGGTATATTCATAGGAAGGTAGCACAGCTCCATGATCTGTTTATCTTTCTGTTCTTGTGGCTTTGTGTCAGCCAAATGCCCCTGGTTGTCAAGCAGAGTTTCCTTTCACTTGGAGAACATCCCTTTTGATTGAGAAGTGGACGCATGCAGACTGTGCTAAGCCTGTTAAAGCCTTATCAAGCACGACATCTTGATTCTTAGCTGTACTGTAAAAACCTGGACAGACATACGGGTTGTTGGCTGGTGCTGTCTGATACATCACAGTTTGTTTTATTATTACTATTATATATTATTATGTATTATCTATCTATCTATCTATCTATCTATCTATCTATCTATCTATCTATCTATCTATCTATCTATCTATCTATCTATCTATCTATCTGTCTGTCTGTCTGTCTGTCTGTCTGTCTGTCTGTCTGTCTGTCACATCTGAAACTTCCACGTTCACTCTGACAGGTTCAGTGGTTTTGTCGACTCAGCCCTCGCTGCCTCCAGACAAGTCTCTCTTTGTGTTTTCTTGGCTGTCTTTTGGGGGGTTGGTGGGGTGAAGGTTGGAGCTTTGTCCGTTTGTCCGTCTGGAATCTTGGCAAGCGCCTCTCATTGACCAAGCTGACCTAATATCACAGGGAAAGGCATCGCTTACAGCAGGTCATTGGATCTCAGTTTATCCCGGGAGGGAGGGAGAGCAAAATAAGAAAAATTAAAAAAAATAACAATTTTTAATGAATGAATCCACAAATGAATAGCGATAGATACACATCGCCACAATGAGAAGTTAGGTTGCTGAGATAAAAACAATCAGTTGATCCAGTGATAATCTGTGAGATAGTGTTGAGTTCTGCTGTCACATTTTGTTTTACTTACACTTCCTCTTGCAGGCTTTACTTCCCCCAACACGAGACCCAGAGGCCATAACATAAGGAACTGATCTCCCTTTTTCAATCGATCGAGAAACCCAACTATTTCTGGACCACTTCTTCAAACCAAGATTATATTTATTATGTCCCTTTATGTCATAAATCATACAAAAATGCTATTAATTTGAAAGGCGTCACATTAGAACGTGAACTTCCCCTGTGCCTGTGACTGTGAACGAGTCGCCCCATCGAGTCTCACTAAATAAGCAATTATTCACCTGAATAAATCAAGTAATTACCCAGTCCACTAATTGAAAACAAGAGACGGGGAAGACAGAAATAATCTCTTGTTTTACTTCCATGGGGCCACAATCCGGTAATGCTCTCTTTCTCTCTCTCTCTCTCTCGCTCTCTCTGTCTCCCTTTCCCTCTCCCTCTCTCCGTCCCTCTCCCCTTTTCTTTCTCGACCATTTAGCCCTGGCCCTCAAGCCGTGGTGATTGACTACTTTGTACTTTGTTCTCTGGCCACCTGTCGCCCTCTCGCATTGTCGCCCTTGAGGGAGTTGGTTTGACGTCAGGTCTCCGTCGTCCCTTCCCCCATCATGGGCTAACGACCTCTCGTCCATCTTCTTGTTTCCCCCTCTGGTCGTCCTCCTCCCCTATTCACTCTGCTTCGTACCCCCTTCCCATGGCTGGCCTTCTCAACAGATGACTGGGTCACAGCAGAGCAACAGATAGTGGGAGCAGCTGTCCACTTGTCTTTTATCCCGTTGTTTGGGCTGCAGTGGATAAAGCTTCCTGCCGCAGAAAACTGCCGTCTGGGAGCAGTGGTGGATGGGGGAAAAAAAAGCTGTTAGAGTTAGTTGCACTTTCGGAGTAGAGCCTGGGACTCTACAGAGAGCAGTGGAGATGGTCAAAAATATCTCCAACAACCCCTCTCTCTCTCTCTCTCTCTCTCTCTCTCTCTCTCTCTCTCTCTCTCTCTCTCTCTGGTGCCCCTGCCGTCCTGCTGCGTTAGGGTAATCAGGTTCAGGTCTGGGGGGGATTAGTGCGACTTGCCGGGCTTCTTCTCTCTTAAGGGGCTATTATCAGACCCAAGAAGTCCACAGACACTTTAGTTTGGATGGAAACCAACGGTAGCCTGCACGTACCATGGCGTGTGTGTGCGTGCGTGCGTGCGTGCTTGCGTGCGTGTGTGTGTGCGCTCGATGGGTGTGTTTCGAAGTGTGTGTGTGTCTGTGTGTGTTGTTTGCCTGAATCTCTAACCAGATTATGTCCACTCCTGAGCCTGTGTTTACTATATGTCTATGTCTATTTTCATGCTGGGGAGTAGAATGCTACACTGACTCTGTAGTCCGTTTCCTGTCCGAGTCAGGCAGTTAACACCGGAGGCTCCCAAACGTTTTCATGTCACCAGTCTGGCTGAGGATGGGGGGGAAGCTGGCTGCATGGTTTAAAACTTAACTTAAACCATTCTGACAAAAAAAAAGTGCAAATATCATAACAAAATCATGATTTATTGAGTCGAGTGTATTCCTTTTTATATTTTGAAATGAATATGTATTGCTGAAAAGGCCAAATTAATGTATGAATCAATGAATTAATGAATGGATGGGTGGATGGATGGATGGATGGATGAATGAATAAAAATTTTGAAAATAATTTGTTGCAGACCACCTGCAATTCCTTCAATGACCTATAGTGGAGCGCAGATCCCAGTTGGGAAAACCCTGGTTTACACAAAGCTTCTCAGTGAACAAACGTCAGACACATTACTGTAAATATGCAGGCAGTAACGGAAAAGCACTACCGATCCTAGAGTTCTTCTCGTTGTTTTTCCTAAAGTCCAAAAAGAAATCCCAGAGTCACATGGGAGTCACATCACTTTAGAGTTCTTTGATGAGTGTGATGAGAGTTTATCTATTGTTAAGGTTATTTAAGATTATTTGATTGTTAAACTACACTTTCTATAATATAGAAAGTGAAGTATAATATACTACTATATACTATACCTACTATATACTATATAATATACAAGGGGTATAGTATACCCTTGTGGTTATTCATGTATAGCTGTCTGAATTTAAAACACAGATACACTCATATCATATGAAGTGCTGATAACCTCTTTTACTTTTTCTACCATCTTAATTGTCAAGCCCCTCCGGAACAGAGACACAGACGTTGGCGTAGAAAACACACAAGTTTATTGTGGAGAGGGGGCTTCATAGAACAAGCCCCGGAGCAGATGGACACAGGCCATGACAAGGGCTCCTCTCTCCTGAGTGTGTGTGGGGATGGGGGTTTTAACCTGTTGCTCGTTAGACCAACCAACGAGCACAAGTATGCAACCACACAGTTCCCCACTGCGACGTGGGGCCGTCACAACCTCATATCATAACGTCCAACATGTCACACCATCATACAGTCATGTATGACCCAGGCTTTTTTCTGGGTCCAAATTATACAATAGGGGGCCACAGCCACTTTTTTTACTATTAAAGTAAAAAATGTAATATTTTATATGGAATGGTTTCATAATTCGACAAATTGTTGTTGAATACGGCCAACTACTTCAAAATGAAAAAAAATAAATGCTATAGTAAATCCGCTGGACCATGTGGTGTTCACTGGAGGGCTGTAATAGGTCTGCGGACCAGGGGTTGTGCACCCCTGCTGTAGAAGATATTACCTATGATGATTTAAATCAGACCAGGGTGTACATGCACCCCCATGTGATAATCTTTGACAGTATTCTTTCCCATTTCTTCCCCCATTCACGTTGTCTCATGTCCCTTGGCCTGCAGGTGAAGGTGTGCTTTGACGAGGTCCGGCTGGAGCAGGTGTGTGAGTACCCATCGGAGACCTCCATGTTGGCGTGCACGCCACCGCCCCACGACCCGGCGATCCAGGGGCCCAAGGAAGATGATGTGCACGATGAGGAGGAAGAGGAGGAGGAGGAGGAAGAGGAGGAGGAGGAGGAGGAAAGAGGGCTGACGGGCAGGGCCAGCGTGAGGACGGCCATGGGCCGAGCGCTGAAAGTGGGTCAGTGCCACCCACTTCTAAGAAAACACAAGGTGTAGCGCACATGACGGACCTGTGAGACGTGATGTTGTTGGTAACGAGTGAAAAGCAAAACGTTCGGTTGGCGAGACTGTTTGGAAACCATCTGTCCACTGTGACAGCACGGGACCTAATCCCACCCAGGTTGTTTGACGTCTGTGTCTACCGCTCTGTCTCTACAAGTGAAGGAAAGGGGGGGATTCCACTTTTATTTGTGAAAACAAGCAACACTTTCTGTAAATGAGTGTTAAATATTCACTAATCCTTACAAGGACAATTAACCTTGCCCCATAATGAATCACTTCACACTCTGAACTAGCTTGTCAGTATTGCAGGCCAGCAGGTTGCAGTAGGGGCAATCTAGGTGTAGTGGAAACCTCTTACAATTTACTTATTTCATATTATTTTGTTAACTGTAAACATCGGCATCTCTGCTATAAGTAGAGCAAGAGAAATTGCGTGAGGGCATCTGAAAAAGAGAGAGAGAGAATGGATGGCATAACCTTGTATTCACGTAGTCATCAAAGAGCCATTAAAGGTCCCATATCCATGAATGAACATATTTTTCC